>NC_059281.1:7305800-7348300 GCF_017591435.1 Portunus trituberculatus
ACCATTTATTTGAAGCCACCTCAGTTCACATTGAGCAGTGCCAGGAAATTCACCTCTAGCTTTTCATCATGCACCACTTCGAAAATCTATCCATTATACAAAAAAAAAGTAAATAAATAAAGAAACAATAGAAATTTTTGCTCACACTACATTAATATGCATTTATTTTCTCCTTTTTTCTTTGTCATTTATCATTTACGTGACAAACAAATGCCTCGCAACACAAGAGAGAGAGAGAGAGAGAGAGAGAGACTGCAAATTTAACCTCTTCAATACTGAGACATTTTGGGCATGATTCGTCGATTTTATTTGTATTAGGAAGTGTGCATAGAGGTCAGAAGATCAATGGCCTTAGTCTTTACAATTCTAATCCCCCCACATGAGTTTCTGAAGCTGAACAAAATCACCAAATATTAATCAAAATGAATATGAAAACACGTCATGGTACTGAAAGGGTTAACAAGAAAACTCTCAATCTACCTTCCCACCTACTCTAAGAAAGAAAACGAATTACTCATAAAGAAGCAAAGTAACAAATACCAAATATAAAGAAATAGAAAAAAAAATAACCAATACACCAACCCACTTAACTACCGCCCATAAAAATCTCTCTCAATTTAATGAACACCTGGAGAGTTGCTAGTCATCTCCCGTCACTGGAATACTGAGAGATTGGTTTCCTTGCTTCCTGGTCCTTCCTCTTATGAAAATGTCCGTACTGGGGTTTTTCCTGGCTTTAGTTTACCTTCTTATGTGTGTTTTGTGGCTGCAACCTTCTACGAGGAAGAGGAGGAGGAGGAAGAGGAGGAGGAGTAACACTAGTAGTTTGAGCTTCTGGAAGTTAGCAAGACTGAGAAAATAAGATAGGCTGAGAGAGAGAGAGAGGGTGAAGGAAGGACAGAGAAAAGAAGGAAAGGGAAAGATTCTGTGCCAAAGGGGGGTTATTCTCTCTCTCTCTCTCTCTCTCTCTCTCTCTCTCTCTCTCTCTCTCTCTCTCTCTCTCTCTCTCTCTCTCTCTCTCTCTCTCTCTCTTGCAAGGTTATCTCACATCTTTTCTTCGTACTCATGAATTGTGGAGTGTGTGTGTGTGTGTGTGTGTGTGTGTGTGTGTGTGTGTGTGTGTGTGTGTGTGTGTGTGTGTGTTTATTCTTTATACATCTATTTGTGCATGTATGTTTTTATTACGTCATTCTTGCTGATTCTTCATTCTCACTACGTTCTCCTCCTTCTCCTCCTCCTCCTCCTCCTCCTCCTCCTCAGGCACTTACAAACCCGGAGATGAAGAACAATTAAATGATAATGAAGGAATGAAGAAAAATGCAAGAGAGAGAGAGAGAGAGAGAGAGAGAGAGAGAGAGAGAGTGAGTGAGTGAGTGAGAGATTCAATATTTACTCAGGAGAATCATGGCCAGTGACTCAACTATTTTAAGGGAATTTCGGGGGCAAAGGAGGGGAGAGAGGAGGGGTAACGGGGTCGGGGAGAGGGAAAAAGGGAGGGGAAGGAGACGGGAGAAAGAGTGGAGGTGGGGGAGAGAGGTTGTGCAAAGGTGGCAGGGGCAAATAGGAGAGAGAGGGAGAGAGAGAGAGAGAGAGAGAGAGAGAGAGAGAGAGAGAGAGAGAGAGAGAGAGAGAGAGAGAGAGAGAGAGAGAGAGAGAGAGAGAGAGAGAGAGAGAGAGAGGAAAAGAAAGGAGATTTTAAGTTGAAGAAAAAAATGGAAATAGGAAATAGCTAATGACTGAATGGAATAGGTCAAAATGGTGATAAAGCGTAAGAAGAAGAAGGAGAAAGAGGAGGAACAGGAAGTTGAATAAAGGACGAAGGAAGTGAATAGGGGAATATGATAAACAGGGAAATGAAAGGAGGAAAGAACAGGAGAAAACATAAGGAGAAAACTGAATGAGAAGAATGCGAAGAAAAAGAGAGAGATAAATAAGAAAATAAGAAAAAAAAAGGGAAACAGGAAAAATAAATAAAGGGAGAAAGAAAATAATGGGGAGATTAAACAAAACAACGAATATTAAAAAGAAGAGTAGAAAGGGAAGAAGGAAAGAATAAGAAAAGGTTAGGTAAGAGACAAACAGAGAACCAGAGAGATCAAACAAAGGAGAGGGAGGGAGGGAGGAAGGAGGGAGTTTAAAGGGAAATGAAGGAATGGAGGAAAGGATGAAGAAAGCTTGGAGGGGAAAGAGAAGAGAATGGAAATGGAGGGAGAGTGGTGAAGGTTAGGGAGAGTAAAAGTGAGAGACAAGGGAGAGGTGAGTTCGTAATTATATTAGTTAATCAACAAGTGAAGGAGGAAATAAGTTTGCTGTACGTGTCTGTGTGTGTCTGTGTGTGTGTGTGTGTGTGTGTGTGTGTGTGTGTGTGTGTGTGTGTGTGTGTGTGTGTGGAATATGAAGGAAGTGACGGACAGAAACAACTTCATCGTCACTCACAAACAATAAAGGAAGAAATATCAATGATTTTTCCCCATTTTTTTCTTCTTTCTCTCTGTCTTTCCCTCCATTCCCTCCCTACAAAAGGCAATTCAAAGTATCGGGAGTGGAAATATTTTGGCCTGTAGTTCCGGAAGGGTATGTTTTTCCGTCTGTCTGTTTGTTCTCTTCTTTTGTTTTTCCACGTCTGTGCGTCCTTGGCTTGACTGATTGGTCCTCTAGTCTGTGTATATGTGCTTTCAAAAATACTTGTCGGAGGAGGACGAGGACGAGGACGTGGTGATGGTGGTGGTGATGGTAGTGGTGAAGAGAAGAAGAAGAAGAAGACGATGAAAATGATGATGATGATGATGATGACAACAACAACAACAACAACAAGAAAAACCGAGTGATGACAATGAAAACAAATGTAGCACAGAAAACAAATACCAAGAAACTCCTATTTTTTTTTTTTCTTTTTTTTTTTAGTATGAGAAATTAATTGAAAAGTAATATGGCAAAGAATTCTACATCCATTTATCTTTTCCTCACATTAGTTTATCTATTACTGAATGTTTCTTTTCATTCAGCTTTATTCATTGTTTTCATGGCAACAGTGAATAGCAAAATGAATAACCATGTATGTTATTTGTATCATCTCTAATTACTTTTATACATTTTTTTTTTCAACTTTTCACACAAATTTGCTTTCTTCAATGACTATAAATTCAAAATCACAATTATTAATGCACGAATATTTATTATTTTCTATGTTTACCAATCAGTATGTCATTTTCCTTTTATATAGCCTCAGATTTTACACATTCATCCTTTTTTCCTTCATATTTTTACATCACTATTTTTCGTCTACAACTGAGAATAAACAAATCCACAAATCCACATACACGAATATTCATCTTTTTTTTCTCTCTTTTACTGTGTTTACCAATTGATATTTCTTTTTCTCTTTAACCTTCACAATGTTTCCTCAGCGTCTAGGCAGATCACAGCAGGTGTCATTGCCTTCGTCAGCCCCTCCCTCTGCGTCAACATTCCTCCTTCAGCCCCTTATTCTCAAGAGGAACCAGCGTCGGACTTCTCGGTACGCTGTGACGTCATGGCGTGATGGTCTCGAGGGTATATAAGGCAGGTGTCCCAGTGCCTCAAGCATCAATCCACCGTCAGCAGTGGAGGAAAGTACATCTTGGTGTTCCTGCTGACTGCTGCGGCTTCTTCTCCGTCAGTAGCTTCATTCCCTTCAAGATGGTCTGTATTATCTTTGTCATTCTCGGTGTTGTTCTTTGTTTTGTTTTTTACTTGGGATTTTTTTTTTTTTTTTTTTTTGCTTTTTATGAGTTTCTTATTAAACACATATCCAATTTTTTTTTTTTTTTCATTCACTTCTCCGTTTTCTGTGAGTTTCATGTTATCATTAAACCTTTTCCATCACGTAGATTTCCCAATAGGTTAAAATTAATTCATTCCAACCTGATTTTATGCTTTTCGTTATTTTTTCAAGATTTCACCTTTTGTACAACATTTTCACTCCTATGTCCTTTCCATTTTGATACCATTACAGTTCTAATTCCCAATTATTCGTTTGTTCTCCTGCAGAGGCTTCTCATCGCCGTGGTCCTCCTCTCGGCCCTCCTGGTGGTGCATGTAGGGGCGGGACGTCTCGGGGAGGAAAGGGAGGTACGTTGCATTCACCCATTTAGAATTCATACCCTGAATAACAATTGAGGTCCTGTCTTTAAATTCTTTTGTACCTTTATCGGGTCCTACCTTCAGCTAATGTACCGTTATAATTTTTTTTTTTCTATTTTTTTACTGAACGAGCTGCATTTTTATTCTCTCTTGATTTTTTGTGGTTCTTTCAAATACTCATGTCTCTCCTTGTCCAAGTAGTAGAAGTAGTAGCAGCAGCAGCAGTAGTAGAAGTAGTAGTAGTATATATAGTTGTAGTAGTAATGGTAGTATTGGTAGTAGTAGATCTTTAGTATGTTTGTATGAGTCTTTGTATTGTCTGTTTCTTTTTTTGCTTGCGATAGGGATTCAGTCAGTCAGTCAGTCAGTCAGTCAGCCGGTCGGTCAGTCAGCTGGTCAGTAAGTCAGCTGGTCAGTCACGAATCTTGTTCTCTCACAGGTGGGTTTGGCGGCGGTGGCGGCGGCGGCATTGGCGGAGGTTTCGGCGGCGGTGGAGGTATTGGAGGAGGTTTCGGTGGTGGTGGCGGCGGTGGCGGTGGTGGCGGCTTTGGTGGTGGATATGGTAATGGCGGCGGTAGTGGCGGAGGAATTGGTGGCGGCGGTGGCGGCGGACACGGCAATGGTGGGTCTGGTTGCGGGCATGGCGGCTGTGGACATGGTGGGGGCGGCTCCGGCGGCGGAATCGGTGGCGGCGGCGGCGGCGGACACGGCAATGGCGGCTCTGGTTGCGGACATGGTGGTTGTGGACACGGTGGCGGTGGCTCTGGCGGTGGATTTGGCGGCGGCGGCGGCTCCGGCGGCGGCTCCGGCGGCGGCTTCGGCGGCGGCGGTGGAGGTGGACATGGGAATGGTGGTTCCGGCTGCGGCCACGGCGGCTGTGGCCATCAGACTGGAGGTTCCGGTGGAGGATTTGGTGGAGGAGACAGTAAGTAGATGCGCTCTCTCTCTCTCTCTCTCTCTCTCTCTCTCTCTCTCTCTCTCTATCTATCTATCTATATCTATCTCTCTATCTATCTATTTATCTATCTATCTCTGTTACAAGTTACAATCGCATATTTTTACTATTGTTTATATTTTGTTTGTTTCCTTTTTTCTCACTCCCTTTATTCATGAACTGCAAAATGAGATTGGTTGCATTTTCGTTTTCATTTAATCCCTCATTTTGTTGCAGGTTATGGCAAGTAAACAACTCACGCCATGATGCAAGGAGAGGGGCCTGGATGTTCCTCAGTCTCCATTCCTCCTCGTCATCCTCCTGCTCTTCTCCTTCCTACACACTATCTCCTCGCTGTTCCTCCTCCTCTTCTTCCTGCTCCTCCTTATCATCTTTCCGAATCACGTCTTGACTCAACAATAAAATGCTTCTTAGCAAACACACCTTTTAATTATCATTTTTACAAGTCATGGAAGGATTTAGAATTTTGGTAATGGTGGTGGTGGCAATAGTAGTAGTAGTAGTAGTAGTAGTAGTAGTAGTAGTAGTAGTAGTAGTAGTAGTAGTAGTAGTAGTAGCAGTAGTAGTAGTAGTAGCAGTAGTAGTAGTAGTAGTAGTAGTAGTAGTAGTAGTAGTAGTAGTAGTAGTAGTAACAGCAGTAGTAATATCATCATAATTACAAATTATAAAAAATCCGTTTTCTGTTATGAAGTTGCAGTCAAGGAAAGATTTGTTCGTTTACAATGGAAAACTAAAAGAAACAAAATAGTAAAATTATAGAGAGGGGTGCTTTAAAAATAGTGAAAAGAAAAAGATAAATGAAAAATGCAAAAAAGATACAAAATAGAATAAATGGATGGTAAAAAAATAATAATATAGATAAAAAAAGAATATCTATCCAAAGTAGACAATATGAAAAGAAACTAAATTGACGAAAGAAAAAGCATAATAAAAAAAAACATTGCAGCATGATCAACAACACATCAAATTTATAAAACGTAAACTAAAAATAGCAAGGTAGTCTGCCCACCAGTTATAATATTCTGTCTCAATAATTTCTAACTTTACTCTTATACTTCCCAAAACACCTCCTTCACCCCTCTTTTCTATAAATAATTGAATCGAATCGAACCAACACGTAACATGCAAGCAAGTGGGAGCACAGGTAATGTCGCAGCCCACACGCTCAAACAGGGACACCATCGACCCAATCACCCGACAATAGTGCAGAGGCATTTTAGTTTGATTACACATACTAGCGAAGTAGTAGTGGTGTGAGTTATACTTATCTTGTTATAGCTTATTTTTATGTGTGTATATTTCCTCTCAGATATCAGTGTCTCGATGATGTCAAGAAAGAAATTAAGATATTTACTTATTTATTTTCCTCCTCTTTCTCCTCCTCTTCCTCCTTTCTGTCATCTCTTCTTGCAAGCAAATATTAAAACATTCCTCCAGCAAGTAATTTAAGACTACTTACCTTTGGTTCGCTTCACACGGATGGTTCTTTTCTTTTTTTTCTACGTTTTTCTTTTCTTTTCTTACTTACGGACTTACTTACTTAGGATATATTTAGACTATTTTAAGTGTGTTGAGTTGAGTTGTAAGTCATTTTGGGTGTTGTAAGTATGTTGTGTTTTCAATGCGTTTCAGATCTTTTAGGTATCTTTTACGTACATTGAGTGTGTTGGTACTTTGAGGTGTTCCATGATGGCAGTATCCAAGGTGATGTGGCAAAGCTAGGTTGAACAAATACAAATTCTTGACCAATTTAACAGGTTCGGCAGAGTGTTCCAAGTTGATATGGACCGTAAACTAAACAATCGTTTTGCTATTTTGTAAGCACGAGCGATAATTTGGAAGGGATCATTGAGTCGGTAGGTTTGTGTGTGGGTGGGGTTAATTCACAGTACATAAACTGGAAAACATTAAGATGAAAATAATGACAAATAGTTAATGTGATTTGCAATATACATGGAGGTGAATGACAATGGGCAACCTTGCTTATTGTAGGCAACATTAATGTGAACCGTTGAGTGTTGGTGTGGAAGTGTAGTTTTTGTTGTTTGTCTGTTATTTGTATTGAAAGGAAAGACGGAGAACTATGATGAACAGGATTGTTGTAACTTACTGCTAGGGATTCTGTCTCTGAAAACACCATCTAGTCCATCTAAATTTACCTTAACATAGTCTGTCATGAAAAATAGTGTTGTTAAAATGCAAAGCCAGCATCTCACTGACATAATGCAATGCTGGCAGACAGACCTGCATACGACCTGCATACGACATACGAAAGCAAATGCTTTCCTTGTGGCAGGATGAGTCTATGCAGCTGTGTGGCATTGACAAGTGCCTTTTTTTGTTTTCTGGGGTGAAACACAAAGGTATTGTTACGCGTTTCCGAAGATGATGTTTTGTGAGTCTTTCAATGCAATACTTAAATTAAGTTTCTGGCCAATGTCTTATCACGTGCTGCAGTTTTTGTTACTTATATCTATTTTTTATACCTAATGATATGACAACATCTTGTGAATGATACTCCTATATATTTCTAATGGCAACACAATATCTCTTGATATAATAAAATGCATAATGTATCGATCTGTTTTCATATCAGTTGAAAGAGATGCAGAACAATATTTGGCTTGGAAGGGAAGTGAAATTAGTAAACAATTTCTTGCATGGCGCCACAGCAACTGAGGTGATATGATGCCACAATATAGTTGCATGGAAATACTAGTAATGTTAAACTGAACGCATGCTAGTGTGGTGGTGTTGCTGCTTCCCTCACCACTTGGCTGACTTATTGTTTGGCTGAGTGACTGTTTGGCTGACTGACTGACTGAATGGCTGACACACTGACTGACTGACTGGCTGGTTGACTGACGGCGTCGGTCCTTGGCACAAAAAAGCACTTCGCGGTACGAGGGAGCTAAGAAGTGTACCATAGGAGGTTTGCGGTGCGCGTGGCCCGGCACGTGTTGCCGTACACGAGTGTGCACGTGTAGCGACCTGACAAGTGTGTAGAGAACCCCTGAAGACGACAGAGGCAAAGGGAATCGGATAAGAGCCTGACACCACATATATCTCATCCACGCCTCCACCCAAGCCCACGCCCACGCCTGCGCGACGTGGGTCCGGAGCCGTGTAGGGGTTTGTCGTCAGGGACCGAATGTCCAGTTGACACGACACGGTAGACGAACGTTGGCGATGGAATTGATGAAGCCGTTGTGTCCCTCGCCTATCACTGACACACTCCCGTTCATGAGGGCGAAGGTGAGCAGGTGCAGGTACTGGCAGCGGTGGTGGTGGTGGTGGTGGAGTTAGTGGTGGTAGTGGTGGTAGTATTTATATGCTTGTGTGAAGATAGATGGATTAGCGGGTAATTTGATGGGTTGATAGATATGTAAATGGACAGTTGGATAAACAAACAGATAGATGGATAGGTAGGCAGATAGATAAGTCAATGAATTCGTATATAATTAACAAGTTAGATGTGTATGTAGATAGAAAATTGTCTATATTCCTGTACTTCGTATCCTTTCACCCTGGTTTTTTTGTCAGAAATACTCGTATATCACGCGCTGGAAATAGAGAATGAGAGAAATACTTTAGTCTATCTTTCAAACACCTTGTTTCTCGTCCCACAGGAGCTGCCAACACTCGCTGTACAGTTAGATACAATTTAACATTTCCTGCTTTGTCAAATAACCATAGCTGGACAAGATAACGAAGAGAAAGATGTCACAATAGCAAATAAATCGTCATGTGGTATTTGTATATGTATAGCGTCTCATTAATAAGAGATTTAGTAACAGATAGTTATCATAAACATTTGTACTCGTACATACGACATACGTACGGTACTGCCTTCTCGGACAACATTCTGTTACGGCAGTAGTCTAGTGGTGGTGGTGGTGACAACAGTTGTGGCGGTGGGCTATACTGATCCATGCACACCCACCCACCCACACACACACACACACACACACACACACACACACACGTGAAGTGAAGTGAAGTGAAGTGTTGCTATATTACCGACAGTTTTCAAGCAGCCCGAAGCACCAAGCGCCAAGCAGAGCAAAACCTTCACCATAACTTCCACACTGCCTCATCTTCGTCTATTAAAGGTATTTATAAGGTCATTCACTTATTTTAGGTTTTCTTTACATATGAGAGTGAAAACAGTACGCAAATATTAAAAGGTGATAGGTATATTATAAGAGCAACGATCCGCTGATATTTGCTTCCTTCACTTACCGTAACCCAAGCATTAGTCAGAATGGAGCTACTAGTCTAGCATTTCATATCCTGTGGTCTAAAGTACCCTATGTGGCTTAATTTTGGCTTGGTGAGATGATAAAGGCAACACTGTTCCTGGTGTTGCCTCCGGGTCGCCTCCCCTCCCTGCTCCCCCAGCCATAACATCTTCCCCCTACTTCAGCCTGCTGGGCCAAATACTTTTTTTTTTAAATGTTTCCTAACGGTAATGTTACGCTTCCATGGTATGTTCTTATGGTCTCTATAAATGTTTCGTTGTGTTTAAAGTGTGTTCCGCGCCTGTATTGGGTAAATGTGTAGCGTTTAGTGGTGTTTTATGGCGTATGTTAAAGGCTTTGTAACGGTCAAAATTTTCCAATTTCCGTTTTGAATTTTTTTTATTTCAAAGTATAAATGGGCCTTTTTGTTATCAAAGAATCGCCAATCCTTTTTTAAGTGTGAAATCAATCTATTAAATGAAATATTTGGGCTATGAAATGGTGTTTGGTGCTGTTGAAAAAAAGCTCATATTTTTCTGTATTTTGTTTCCTCACGATTCTGCTCCTCGGCTTAACTCGTTGTAGAATGCCATAAAAGATAGCTCAGACTCCGTGAAATGTATTAAAGTATTTGTCACGTGAAAATTACTTGACTTTACAGGACGTTTAAACAAAGTTATTGGTGAAAAGGTTCTCATACTTTTAAACTAATCAATTTAGATCATTTTTTAAAACAAGTTTAGCTGGAGATATTTTGATATTTTGAAAATTATTTTAAATATTTATCACGTCATAAAATATCATGCATTCGGCCGTAGCTTCGTTTTTTCAAAATGTCATTTTTAAAATCAAATCATTTACGTAATTTATCCGAGTCATCCCCGTTTCCGTTCTCTCTGATGACCACAGCCTAGGTGGTGACTCATCATAGCCCCAGGCTGGCGCCTCTTTTCCAAACCCTTCAGTTCGTCAATATTTTGTCTAATATCTAGTGATTTTCTACGTGTTTTCGTGTAGTTCTAGGTTCAGGTGTGTAGATAATAGTAGCAGAAGGAGGAAGAAAGGAGAAATAAAGGAGGATAAAGAAGAAGGAAGGAGAAAAGGAGGAGGAAGAGGAGCAAAAGCCAAGCCAGAATACTTAAGTCACCCTCCATGTCTTCAATATTTTGTCTATTATCTAATGTTTTTATGTGTTTTTAGGCTTACGCGTGTAGATAGAAACAATAAAATGAAGAAGGAGGACAAACAAAGGAGGAGGACGAATACGAAATGAGAAATAGAGACGGAATAGAAGAAGGATCCAAGGTGTAATATTTAAGTAAGTGTCCCTTTTAATCCTAATGTTCTTTATAATGCATTTTGTTGGTTTTGGTGTATATTTAGGGTATTTTTTGTGTGTTATATTGTGTTGCAGGTAATTTGGGGTGTTGTAAGTATGTTTTGGGTGCGTTTCTTGTGTTTTCAATGTGTTTGAGATATTTTAGGTATATTTTACGTACAGCGAGTGTATGGAGTGAGATGTTTTTTTTTTTTTTTTGTAGTATTTGCATGTTTTGAGTGTTTTGGGAGATTTTGAGGGGTTGTATGATGTTTTAAATGTGTTTTGGATTAGATTAGAGTGTTTTAAGTGGTTTTGGTGTGTATTAGGGGTCTCTTGGATATGTGTGGGATGATTTCAATATAAATTGAGTGTCTATAGTGGTGTGTGTGTGTGTGTGTGTGTGGGTGTCATTTTGAGGTGTTTCATGGTGATTTTAGTGTGTTTTCGGATAATATTGAGTACTTTAAGTAGTTTTTGTGTGGAGCAGGGGTCATGAGCATGTGTGTGCTTGTTTGTGTGTGTGTCTGTGTGTGTACGGATGGTATTGGTAATTTGGGTGTCTCTAGTGTGTTTTGGGTGAGCTTTTTATATTTTGAGGTTTTGCAGGGTATTTGGGTTAGTTTTGAGTGATTTAAGTTATTTGTGTGTGTTTGTCGTGTGTATATGTGGTGTGTTTTGTGGTGTGGTGCTGGTATTGGTGTATAGGTACAGTGTGTTTCTAGTGAATTCTAAGTGCGTTTGTTGGTACTTTGAGGTGTTGCATGGTGGCAGTATCCAAGGTGATGTGGCAAAGCTAGGTTGAACAATGACAAATTCTTGACAATATAACAGGTTCTGCAGAGTGTTCCAAATTGATATGGACAGTAAACTGAACAATCGTTTTGGTATTTTGTAAGCACGAGCGATAATTTGGAAGTGATCATTGAGTCGGTAGGTTTGTGTGTGGGTGGGGTTAATTCACAGTACATAAGCAGGATAACATTAAGATGAAAATAATGACAAATATTTAATGTGATTCGCAATATACATAGAGGTGAATGACATTCGGCAACCTTGCTTATTGTAGGCAATATTAATGTGAACCTTTGAGTGTTGATGTGGGAGTGTAGTTTTTGTGGTTTGTCTGTTATTTGTATTTAAAAGAAAGACGGAGAGCTATGATGAACAGGATTGCTGTAACTTACTGCTAGGGATTCTTTCTCTTAAAACACCATCTATTATAGTCCATCTAAATTTACCTTAAGATAGTCTAAATCATGAATATAAATGCTGTTAAAAACAAAGCCAGCATCTAACTCACACAATGCAATGCTGGTGGATATACCTGCAGACGATCCCCCCACGGAAGGGCAACGACTTACGTGCCTCAGACAGTCAGTTTTCCTACTGTGGTGTCAATGGCATCCCGAAGGAGCGCATGTGTGACGGCTTCAATGACTGCAGTAACGGAGAGGTGAGAAGGCCTTACTTATGTCATTCTGGCACGCAAGGCTTAGCTCATGCCTGAACTCCATTGTTTCATATAAAAGTTGCAAGTTTTCTTACATTGTATACAGTATAAAAAATCACAACTTGACAGTACTGAAGCAAATGCCTTTCTTGTGGCAGGATGAGTCTGTGCAGCTATGTGGCATTCACGACTGCCGGAATTAAGAAGAATGGCGGGTGTGAGCATTTCTGCGCCAACATTCGAGAGTCATACTACTGCCAGTGCCGGCAGAGATAATTTGTCTGGAAGTTCAATTGTGTAGGTGAGGACTGGACTGTCACTGTCACTCTACGGTATGTCTTATTGAACTTCTCAGCCCTTCACCTCTACATGTAGCAGCCTAAAGAAGTTATTGTGGTATTCAAGGGTACTTTTGTTATTCTTGGCATACATGAACATGCATTTTTTCTCACGAGTGTGATTAGGATCAGCGATTTGCGGATAGGTTGTTCTTTAAGGTTAACTTTAATTTTAGCTTTCCATATGCATTTCTTATGAGTAGTGATATAATTTTTGTAGTTTTCCTTAACGTATTGCTGAATGTGTGTTCCTGAAAAGCGTGTAATTTTCTCCTTAGCTCCTCTTCTTTTTAATCTTTATCCTTATGCTCTAGTAACTCTGTGTTTCTTAGAGTGTAATTCTCCACCACAGACATTGACGAGTGTGTGGAATCGCCCGGATCTTCTCCCTGAAGGACCATCTCCGCAGCAGTGTTCGGTCCTCCCAGCAGCAGCAACGATCAGGAGAAGACGGTCATTGAAGTGTCAAGTTCCCAAGCTGGCATGGTACTGGGTATTGTGCTGGGTTCCTTCGGTGTTCTTTGCCTAGCTGCTGGGGTAAGTCAACTAGTTTTTTTCACTCTTTTATGCTGCGGGGTCTTGCTGTGGATGTGTTGTGGCTATGATGGCGTAATTAAGTTGTGCATTAGATTCTCTCTACCAAACTTTAAACACTTCCTAAATTGTTCTTGACACATTGAGAACATTCCAATACTGTACACTTAGCCGACTCGTACTTCATACTTTTTTTTTTTTTTATCTCCCCTATAACATTTTCACTCTACAGATGCTTTTCGGATTCCTGAAGATGCGTCGACGTGTTATCATCCACAAAAACTTCCCCGACCAAGTGTACCACAAGACAACAGGCACTGAGGAGGACGGGAGCGAACGGCTGCATGCACCACTGAACAGGACGGCATTATATTCGTCCCACAGGACAGGACTACAGCGAAGCCCAGAGTATAGTGTTGATTGAACATGATTTGAGTATTGTGGTTTGCACATCACACTTTTATCTCCACGTGTCTCATTTTAAAAGGTTTCGAACTCTTTCTTGATTTTTTTTTTCAGTTCGTATTACTGTTAACTCCATTTTAATATTTTTCCATTTTTTTTCCAGGATTCAGTACTACTAACACCAAAGAAGTGAGGAGAGTGTTTGGAATGAGAGTGTAAGGCATACAACAGACACCAGACTGCTACTGCTTGTGTAGCCAAAGGAACAAGAGAAATAGGAGGAAGAGGAAGAAGAAGAGTGATTCATGGAGACGTACTAATGAAGTTCTGAAGGTTGGCCACAAATCATCATCACTGGTATAGTGTATTTTATAGACCATTTGTAGATTGCGTGGATAAATTTGTAGATTTTGTAAACAGAGTTCTAAATGTGTAAGGGGGAAGGTTTTTTGCAATGATTTATTTAAACCAGTAGAAAATAGTGATATGTAGAAGTTATGCATAGCATTTTCATATGAATGTATATATGTAGGCCTATATAGTATTTAAAAGAGGAGAGCGTAGACCAAGACAGGAAAATAACCTCTTGGGACACGAGTCCTCTGCTCATCACTCATCATTCCTGTCACCCATCATGATCGTTTATGCCTTAAGGACCAAATGACCAACATGTTCACTCCATGCTGGAATTCACCATGGAGAAACACGTAATGAATGTTGACAACTTTTCTTGTTAGGAGACGCTATATTTATAGTGAGGGACTGTATCGAGCATGCTGGCTAGTCAGACATGATGTGTCTTGCTGCCAGGCCATGACAGTAGATTAGTACCAAGTTGTAGTTTTTAAGGGTAATAGTAGTGGAGTGCTTCTCACCCTATTGCAATGTGTGATGTAGACGTGGTTCTGTCTGACGGAAACAAGTAGTGATTACAAGAACCTTTTCCTTCTTGTGTGTCTCAAAGATAGACTATAAATTAAAGTGTCTTTTATGTTTTCTGGGGTGAAGCACAAAGGTATTGTTACGCGTTTCCGAAGATGATGTTTTGTGAGTCTTTCAATGCAATACTTAAATTAAGTTTCTGGCCAATGTCTTATCACGTGCTGCAGTTTTTGTTACTTATATTTATTTTGTATACCTATTGATATGACAACATCTTGTGAATGATACTCCTGTATATTTCTAATGGCAACACAATATCTCTTGATATAATAAAATGCATAATGTATCGATCTGTTTTCATATCAGTTGAAAGAGATGCAGAACAATATCTGATTTGCAAGGGAAGTGAAATTAGTAAACAATTTCATGCATGGCGCCACAACAACTGAGGTGATATGATGCCACAATATAGTTGCATGGGTATACCAGTAATGTTAAACTAAATGCATGCCAGTGTGATGTCGCCACTCGCTATCGCCGTCGCCTCTTTCCCATGGCATTTTTCGAAGAGAAAGACAGATGATGGGAGGAGGGAGAATAGAGAATGAAGCAGAGAAGATAGAAAATAGGGAGGGAAATCTGCAAGAACAAGGCTGGCCTTAGTGTAGCCACCATTCCATTAAAAACAAATGACATTATCAAGGAGGGTCTAGCAAGTTTTATGAAACGGTAGATGACATGGAAAATTTTGACTTTACGTTTCACAATTGTTAGTATAGATGATTATATGATTGGCCGTGGTAAACATACATGGTATGTGTTATTATTATTGTTTTTTTTATATTCAAAGGTTACTGGTATATATATATATATATATATATATATATATATATATATATATATATATATATATATATATATATATATATATATATATATATATATATATATATATATATATATATATATATATATATATATATATATATATATATATATTAGTAGCCGAATTATTTTCAATGATATAACTTAGGGGCAAGGGAGTTGCGCATGGCGAGGCTCACCTGTCCTATAGCAGCCGATCAGCTTTGTTTAGTAAACAGTGCGGAGGTTTTTGTGAGCAAATATTATATTTCGCAGCGCAGTGTGTGTGCCGCTGCCTGGGGCTTGACAGCCTCATGCCCGCAGCCCCACGCCCCGCCCCCTGCAGCACAGGTGAGCCACAGGTGAGCCGCCGTCACCTCACCCGGCCAGGAGACAATGCTGGTGGCGGCTCATTTCCTCACGCCAAGGATATTTTCACACGCCATGCTCATTTCCATTTGCTACAATTATTTTCATCCAACTTGTGATTTAATCATGATGAACAGCTACTTAAATAGTTTTTTCACAGCCTGTCTGTGTCGTTCGTTTTGTTTCAGTGTACATAAGTCATGTCCATGGCCAAGACGCTCATCACGCGGCGCCAGTCTGGCAGTTCACTGGTGTTTAGTGTGGTGGCCGTGTATGATGTGAATATTTGCTTCGTAGTTATATATCTCCTTTGCCATTTTTCCATTTTTTTTCTCAGGGTGTAAACAAAATGTTTTAATTGAGTATGCATCACTTCCCACTAGCGGGCCCTACTAGCTGATAACTCACTTTGTAGGTAGGGCAGCACCACCTTGAGTTCAGCAAAGACTGGCCGAGGAAGGGAAATCCCCAGAAACTGCAGACCCATACTCCTGTCAAACAAGCAAGCAGCATAGCTATACATGGATGTGATTGAAAGTATCATTAATACATATTAAATGAAAATAGTATCAAAGTAAGGGAAAACAATAAAATCTAGAGTAGTGCAAATTATGTAGATCAATTGGATAGATATAATCATGTAGAGAGGAGGTCATCAGCCAAGACAATATGTAATCTAACTTAAATGCTGGGACATTGTCTGTTTCTACAACTTCATGTGGTAATGAATTATGTATCTGAATTATTCAACTAGAGAAAAACCATCTGTGAACTTCTAATTGAGAACATTGCAGTTCAATTTTTAATCTGTGTGTACTTGTACCAATTGCTGGATTCAGGTGAAAATGTCAGTAGGTGAAAGGATACTGAGATAATGTGGCAGTACAGGTTGTAGTTTTTTTTTTTTTCCTATGCAAGAGGAAAGACTGCAAAGGACAACAAAATGTTAGAAAGAAAAAAAAGACCCACTGCAACTGCAGTTTCCCTAAAAGGTTTGAAAGAGTCATCCAAAAGCCAGGGACAAATGTCTTGACACCTCTCTCTTAAAAGAAGTCAAGTTGTTGTCTAATGTTGATTGGAAATAAATGCTAGGCACACAAGTAATGTTTTTCACCACTTGGTCGTGTCTTGCTTATTAATCTCAAGGAACAAATGATATTCTGATTTTTCATTCTTCACTGTATAGGTATGTGTCTCTTACACACCAAATTCTAGAAAATTATGAAAAGAATGCTATTAGCAGTAGAGATGTACCAATGTATCAGTATCATTATCAGTAGTAGCTATTGGCTCATTTCAAGGAGTATCGGTATTGGTTGATTTTCTGATGATAGCTACTGGCGATACTTTAAAAAGAAATTTATTACGTTGTGTATCCCACTTTGTTAGGCATAATTTGGATGTTTTATAGCAATAAAAATAAATGAATGATTGCCAAATTGATTATTATAATGAAGCATATTGAGTCCATGGTGCATAGTAATAGATTATATTCTTTGCTAATTGAGTCACTACTGCAACTGTATGTGTGTGAGACAGGTCAGAGGTGGACTCAGGGCCTTGCTACATTCCTCACCTCAGAGTCAGTAAACAGGCACACTGCAATCTGCTGCATGTGTACATGAGTTAAGGTTTGCCAGTTTTATCATGTTTTTCTTGTTATCTTATAAGATTTCAATTCTTCTGACAGGTAGACTATAAATTACAATTCTAGTTATAAGACAGCAGTATGTTCATATTAGTAAAGTGACATTTATTCATATACAATTGTGGATGTTTCTTCTCAACTTCTGCTTTGCCATCCTTAACCCATAGTTTTGTAAAGAATGATTCAGATGCTAGACTAATAGAATCATCACTCCCTGGCTCCCAGGCTACACACTCATGAACATTAGACTATATGGGAAAAAATATATATTTATTATTTCAATTTAAACATAAATGTGGTGCAGTTTTAGGTAAGGCAAAATATTCCTGTTTAATAATGTCCAGCTTAAAGAAAAAAAAACCTACATATGACTATGGGCAACAATCTTGTAGACTGGTTTCCAGTTCATTGTTATCAGTATCAGTAGTGGTATTGGTATCAGCCCAATTTTTTTGTATTGGTATTGGTCAAAATTCTGGTATCGGTACATCTCTAATTAGCAGTAATATTGAATAAGTCATGTTCAGTTATGTTTAGGTTAGTACAGTCCTTTAATTTCAATGTGTAGATTGAGTTAAAAAGCATGATAATTTTGCCCAGAAGTAAACAATTAATCATTGTACTAATAAGCTAAGCTATGAATATTCACACTTTTAACAATTAACAGTGTCTTGTTTCTTACTCTCCTGCAGAAGTGGAGTTGCCATGAACTTCCCTGAGGTGCGGGCTATGGGAGGCAGCATGGGAGGCATGGGGATGGGTGGCTCGGGGCTCCCCACCCACACTCCTACGCCCACAGCCTCAGCCACAGACACAAGCTTGCCTCCAGTGTCTCCACCAATTGTGTCTCCATCCGAAGCCACCCCTTATGTGGGTTTCCAGGCCACCTCTGCCCTATCCTCACCGCCAGCAGTATCACACCCCAGCCTAGCCAGTATGTGGGGAATTGGCGGCTTCACCACGCCCCCTCTGCCACCTCCACCTCCTGTTGTTTGCCCCAATACCATTGCCTCCACGCTGGGTATTCCACAGATGCCCAACGTCACCTATTTCAACTCCAGGGCACCCATGGGCTTCCATTCCAGGTGAGGCTTGGCTCAGCTGGGGCTGTTTTTGTAAGTTCACCTGTCTCACTCTGGCTTACCTGGTTCTTTTTGTGTAGGAGCTTCAAGGAGGGAGCTTCACACTAGCTAGCATGGCTGTGTGGTAAATTTGAGTAAAAAACTTGGATTATCTGTGTGAAGTGAGTGGAAAGTTTGGTGTTCCCATGTAAGGTATTGGGGAAAGAAATGTGCTGAACCTCTTTTTTTTTTTTTTTTAGTATGGCCTATAGTGCTTTTAGGCATACTTGAACAATATATGTAGGAAGTGCTGTTAAGCTTCCACCCATTAATGGCACAGGCAATTTTATTTACA
This sequence comes from Portunus trituberculatus, assembly GCF_017591435.1. Classification (NCBI taxonomy): domain Eukaryota; kingdom Metazoa; phylum Arthropoda; class Malacostraca; order Decapoda; family Portunidae; genus Portunus; species Portunus trituberculatus. The sequence continues at coordinate 7,324,346 of NC_059281.1, forward strand.
ATTGTACCTATATTAGGGCCCATATCACCACCCAAGTGCATATTTGGTGTAACCACCTAGAACCTGGGTATCATGGTGACATGTAGGTAACTTTAAACCACTCAACAAATTGCATAGCTTCAAAGCAGTCTGTGGTGGGATTTGAACCTATGCATGGATATTTGCCCAATCCTACATGCACCACTTTATCCACTTTGCCACCACCTCCCTATCCCATCAACTAATGAAATTCAGAGTAAGCATCTCTCAAGAAATTGATGAGGTTTCTTTCTTGAGGACACTGATGAAATAGATTGGTGTTTTTACCTATAGCTAATCCTTACGATGAGGCAATCCATGTTGTTGTAGAAAGCTTTCCTTATGCAAGATGTTACTGTAGTGTCTCTAGTATGTGTTGATAGGTTTCAAGACACTTTATTTTTCTTATGACCTCTGTTTGAGGATTGGCACCTTAGTGTGCCTTTTTCTTACAGTTTTTTCCCTTGGTTGGTTCCTCCTCCTACATAATAAAGTCCCTATTAATGGTATTATTATTAGAAATGAGGTGCATTACTGCCACTGTAATGCCACACTGAATGATTATTTAGAGGATTAAACAGGGTGACTTGAAATACCCTCCTCTCCATTTTGCTCTGCACAAGACAGGATGACACACCTTGTATGGGTTGCTTTTCTTTTAACATATCTCTGTGTCTAGAGGTAAATTATTGGTAGTAATATAACTGTTATCTATGTTATTTGTTATTACTGTCTTTCAGGATGGCTGGTGGCCCTAATGGTATCCCTTATGCATTTAAGCGCAAACCAGAGGAGGAGCCTGAGGAGATGTAAGTAAGAGAGAGTGAGTGAATGAATGAGTGAGTCAGTGAGTGAGTAATTCACCACGGTCGCCTGCTGGTAACCCAGCCAATCTTCCCCATTATGGAGCAAGCTTAGTGCTAATAAACTGATCTTCGGGTAGGACTGAGACTGCAACACACACTCCACACACACCGGGAAAGTGAGGCCACAACCTCTCGAGTTATATCCCATACCTATTTACTGCTAGGTGAACAGGGACTACACATTAAGAGGCATACCCATTTGCCTCGCCACTTCCCGGGAATCGAGCCAGGGCCCTCTCGATTGTGAGTCGAGCATGCTAACCACTACACTACGCGGTGTGTGTGTGTGTGTGTGTGTGTTTCACTGTTTGATCTGCTGCAGTCTCTGACGAGATAGCCAGACGTTACCCTACGGAACGAGCTCAGAGCTCATTATTTCCGATCTTCGGATAGGCCTGAGACCAGGCACACACCACACACCGGGACAACAAGGTCACAACTCCTCGATTAACATCCCGTACCTACTCACTGCTTGGTGAACAGGGGCTACATGTGAAAGGAGACACACCCAAATATCTCCACCCGGCCGGGGAATCGAACCCCGGTCCTCTGGCTTGTGAAGCCAGCGCTCTAACCTCTGAGCTACTGGACCGTGTGTGTGTGTGTGTGTGTGTGTGTGTGTGTGTGTGTGTGTGTGTGTGTTAGAGATTGACCAATATGGTTTTTTCAGGGCCAATACCGATACAGATTATTATTAGTCAAGGAGGCCAATAACCGATATTTGGAGCTGATATTCATTTGCAGTATATATCTATATCTATCTATCTATCTATCTATCTATATATATATATATATATATATATATATATATATATATATATATATATATATATATATATATATATATATATACACACACAGGCAACCCCCACTTAACGAATGTTCACACAACAAAATTTCGCTACAATGGACTTTTCCTTTTACTACCATCTGCTTGTATAACAAACACCAAACTCGCTTTAACATAATTTTATTCGGGTAATTTTTTTCAAGTTTGAAAGCCCTGCCGCATCACGCAAACTGACAGGCTTTTGAATACACCAGTGCCTCTCGTGGATATCACGCGCACCACTCACTCCCCTATCCTTCCCCGCTCTTAGTTCAAAACAAAAACAGGGTCCAGCACCAGCTCATCATCTCACGCTCAACATGCCACGAAAACGCCCTGCAACCAGCCCTACAATGTTGCCTAGCGTTGCTAAGAAGATCAGGAAGTCTCTTACTCTCGAAGTGAAGCTGGATATTATTCACAGACACGAGAGAGGTGAGAAAACTAATAGCATTGCTCGCCACCATCTTGACTCCATCTACTGTTTCTACTATTTTCAAGTCAGCAGACTCTATTAAGAAGGCTGGTTAGACTGTATCTTCCTTGCAAGCTAAAAGAACCACCTGAACTCGTGACTCTGTAATGGATAAAATGGAAAGCCTTGTGGAAATGTGGTACATAAGTTTTGTATTCGGTACAATGATGGACCTTTTGTTTACATTCCACAGGTTGCCAGTTAGCGTCTTTCCCGCTCCACTCTCCCTCCCTTCATATATTTAAGATCGACATTATAAAGTTACTTACATACATACGTTAGTGTACTACATTATAATGACTTAGTCTTAACCCGTAAACTGCGGCACTCACAGTCAGAGGGTGTCTCCTGGTGCAGCTATATTAGCGAACGATTGACTTTCAATGAAAGATACATACTTTATAAAGATGTGTCACAGATATTTCATTTCACAATTCTGTAACTCATAATTTACTGTAGCTACCATATTTCTAAGTATTTTTCGCCACAAAAATGGATTTCTGGCAGTATCTGGAGGCATTGTGGAGAGCTGCTGGATGGGAGGGGGCAGGTAGGGGGAGGTGGCAGGGGGGATACACACAGACCGCTTGTTTGCCACTGTTCGTCGACATGACAGTGTTGTCAACGCTCGAAGAGACAACATTGAAGATTCAATGTTGTCTCTCTCTCTCTCTCTCTCTCTCTCTCTCTCTCTCTCTCTCTCTCTCTCTCTCTCTCTCTCTCTCTCTCGCTCTCTCTTGCTTGCTTCAAGAGAAATAAATGATAAAACAAAAGTATTTTATTTCTATAATGGCAATTTCTGTATAAGTAATATTCTTTCCATTATTCTGACACTAATATTTTGAATCACAAATAAAGTAAAAGGCATCAAAGTATATGGAGTAAATAACATACATATGGAATGGATAAATTGGTCAAATAAAAATGCATATGCACTGGTAATGGTAATGCGAAATATTGTTCTAGCCTCCTATTATTTTATAATTTTTTTTTTCTCTCTCACACACTTTGTTCAAAATACTCTTGCTTGGTTCACAATAAATAAAGTAACGAAATATTAGTTCCGTGTAAGCCACAATAACATACATATCGTACCATATATCTGTGTGTGTGTGTGTGTGTGTGTGTGTGAGAGAGAGAGAGAGAGAGAGAGAGAGAGAGAGAGCAACGATGAGTCATGACTCATGACGCGCGGTGCGGGCCGGGCCGACACGTCTAGTGAAGATGGTCTTGTTTCCATAATCATATTCGCTTTATCTCTTTTCTATTATACAAAAACAACTTCTATACTACTAAATTATAGCTTCCTCTTACCATACATGAGACTCAAACTCTAATATCTATGAAAGGAATGCAATGTCGACTAAATAAAATAAAAACATAGTGGTTTCATTGTTTTCCTTTATAAATATGATATAAATAACCAAATTCTTATTAGAAGGAAATAAATTACTAAAAGAAAGGTTATTAGAACACAAAAAAATAATATCAAAGAAATACGAATCACGGGAACTTTATGGTGCCTGTTTAAAAAGAGCGCTTCCAGAAGGCGTACAGCAGTTTGCCGCCAAGCCACCCAGAAGGCGTACAGCAGTTTTCGGGTTAAATTAAACTGCTTAAATGTTTAACTTAATAATTTTTACTTTCATTAAATCTTTTACTGTACTATGATGCACTCACTTTGTTTACTCTCAATGGAAGTTCAAGTCAGGGGTCAAACTTGTTATAATTGGTTCGCTTAACTAAAATTCGCATAATGAATGGTTTTCTAGGAACGTAACCCGTTCGTTAAGCGGGCATTGCCTGTATGTATATAGTGTATATGTATATATATATATATATATATATATATATATATATATATATATATATATATATATATATATATATATATATAATATAAACATATTTTATTTACTCTAAACTTTAACCAGGGACGGAGCTAGATTTTAGGTGATCTGGGGCTTAGCCCCGAGGGTGCAGATGCTGATTTTTTTTTTTCCCCCCCCGCTGCCACGCACACCGAAACTACAAATTTTTTACTTCAACTTATCACCATTCAAAGCGGACAAAAGACATGGAGAAGACTTCAGAATTCATTGTAATGTGCAATGCACATTACACTCAGACTAATCATTTCCTCACATCCCAGATCAGATCCAGGGCTCTTGGAAAAACATTCGGGCTTGAGCCCAAGTAGCCGCCCCCTAGACAAGCTCATGACTTTAACCCACACCACAACTTCCTCCTTGTGTGTTCCTTGTTCTTCACCTTGTGTGTAAGCACTGTGCATGCACAGCTTTCACTGTTGATTAGCTGTTACCATGGCTCTGCTTGTAACCAATCAGATGGTGCTGTGGGTGGGACAATGCTGGAGACAGTAATGACAGTAGACAGAGAGGCGCACCTACATCAGAGCCAAAATAACCAAGTTTTAAATTTATCTCTTATCAGCTGTCGAATTTTAAAAAAAGGCTGATGCAGATATGCGTCAAAATACTTAATATCGGCACTAATAATCAGCCCAGCCAATAATCGGTCAATCCCTAGTGTGTGTGTGTGTGTGTGTGTGTGTGTGTGTGTGTGTGTGATTTAGTTCCAAGGCACATGTTAATGCGTATATTGAAATGTCTAGGTTGTGGCGTGATCATGTTGGCAATCATTAGAGCTATGTACAGTATAACAGAAAGTGTTATTGGTACCGCAGTGTTTGCAGCTACTATTAGAGTACGTCAGGGGTCTCCTACATCTTGTTTATTATTCATACTGTATGTTAATGATTTGATTAGGCTGATTAAAGACAACTGCCGGGATGATGGCTTCTTAAAATGGTTGCATATTTTAATTTTAATGGATGATACTGTCTTACTTTCAACATCTAGAGAAAGAATGATTGAGAAATTATCACTTATGAGTAAGTTTTGTAATGCGTAAGGTATGAGAGTGAATGAATCAAAGACCAAGTTCTTTGTGATACACGTCACCGCAGAGGACAATGAGGCAGTGCACATCAATGATTTAGTAATCGGGCGGTGCACACCGTATATGTACCTGGGATCTATGTTCACTGCTGACGGATCGGTCTTGTCGTCAGTCAGGGCTCACGCTGATGCAAAAATGTTTCATGTCATTAAATTTATATCCTTCTTAAGGAAAAATAATGACATTCCATTTCGTATCAAAAGACACATATTCGATGCTTGTTTAATGACCTCTATTTTATACGGATGTGAGTCCTGGCTGGACGCAGATCTAAGGCCGGTACGAAAATTATATAATTGGTCACTGAAAAATTTACTTGATGTAAGATTGTGTACTTGTACCGATGTTTGTTTAGTGGAGGTGGGTTACCCACCATTACACTCTATAGTTAAGGATAAACAGAGGTTTTTCTCAAAGATGTGGTCAGAGAGAGAAACAATGGTGGATGACCCGTTAGCTTTAGCAATAAAAATTTCCTCAGAATATCATCATCGGACACGTACTTACATTGAAAGTTTGTTGTATGACTCAACAAGTGACATAGATGAAGGTGTTAATGAGATGAAAGAAAATATTTGTAATTCAACTTCCTCAAAACGTCTCACTTACAAGGTAATAAATCCCACCCTTTCTGTCCATTCTATGTATAATACAGATACCCACATAAAGGAATTTCACCGGGTTGCGTTCACGCGTTTCCGGGTGTCTGCACATTCACTTGCCGTAGAAGTTGGTAGGTGAAATAGGAGAGGACGAGGAAGGTTACCTTTGGAAGAAAGACTCTGTGTATGTGGGGATATCCAAACAGAGGCACATGTTGTTGAGCTGTGCACCTTCACTCAACACTTGAGACAAATTTATAATTTCTCTAATATCTCTGATTTGTTCTCTGACAGATATAGCGATGCTGAAAGATGTTGTATATTGTATAAAATATTGGATATTTATAAGTCATAGACATTTGTTCACTGTTTTCAATACACTTTTAAAGTTAAATTAAATTAATTCCAGTTACTTGAATGTTATAAGATTTTTAGGAACTCATGTAAGTTTACTTGGGTTTTATTACTTTTATTGTGTTTACAAGGTTTTAGTGTTATGTGGTTAGTTTAACATTTTAGGAATTGATGTAAGTTTACTGGGTTTTATTAATTTTATTGTGTTTACAAGGTTTTAGTGTTATGTGGTTAGTTTAACTTTTTTTTTTTGTCTTTTGAATATATTTCCTAAGATTAAGCTTTGTGTATTCTTTGGGTGGTAGCTTTAAGGGAACTTTGTTATTTTCTTTAGTTTGCTTGTTTGTTTGTTTTATTCTGTGAGTTACTGTGATAATAATATTGTCTTGTCATGCTTGAAAAGCTAATGTAAAGGTGATTTTGTTTATGTATAATGAGATCGTTAACACTTTATGTATTTTCTGGACCATTCCTTCAGCTGTATTAATATTTGTTGTCGTGGTCAATGAAATTGAATTGAATTGAATTGTGTGTGTGTGCTCATTATCTCCGATCTTCGGATAGGCCTGAGACCAGGCACACACCACACACCGGGACAACAAGGTCACAACTCCTCAATTTACATCCTGTACCTACTCACTGCTAAGTGAACAGGGGCTACACGTGAAAGGAGACACACCCAAATATCTCCACCCGGCCGGGGAATCGAACCCCGGTCCTCTGGCTTGTGAAGCCAGCGCTCTAACCACTGAGCTACCGTGTGTGTGTGTGTGTGTGTGTGTGTGTGTGTGTGTGTGTGTGTGTGTGTTTGTTTGTTTGTTCGTTCCTTTTTCCCCCTGTAATATATGCAGCTATAGGTGGCTTTTATTTTAGGGGTATAATTGGTATGTACAGTAAGAACACTTTATATCTTGTAAGACTATTTATATTGTATTTTCTGTTAATTTGTGTAATTTATTTGATGATATAAAGAATATAATGAATGTAATTTGCTATTCAAAGGTTTTACAGTTTCTCAGGCACCTTGTTTGTGTCTCATCCTTGTGAATGTCTGAGGGTGAGTGCATTAGTTATCCTTTCAATCCAGTCTAGTGACTGGCTCATGCTCTTGTTTCAGGCCGAGATTACACAGTTTTACAATGCTTCACCAATGTTGCCTTAGAATCATTGAGCTTTGTGTTATGTCTACCAAGATTCCAAGTTTAAAAGTATCTGTCATATGATTTAGAGTTTAAATGGACTTGTTCTGTAAATTAAGAGGAGGTACTTAGATTGTAAGGGTTAAATCTCCAGTAGTCATTCTTCATCATTATTCAATCCTAAGAGGTGATTTATGATCACTGTTCTGTGATTTAGTGAATATTTGTTTATCACCATCCTTTACACTATGCATATCTACTATTCATGTTGCAGTATTGAGTTACTATAGTAAGGTAACAAACTTATTTCTACCATTTGTTTGTCTCTCTTGGCCTATACTTTTTACTCATTCATTTGGCTCATTGTTCCTTTCCTTCAGTCATGAATAGAAAATTGAAGAAAGAGTCAAATCAATATCAAAACTGTTCATAGCACATCATACTAAATATCCTCCAATTTTGAAAGTCAATTAACACCTCAGTGGGCTTTTTTTTTCTTCAATTTTTTGTTCCTTTGACCAGCATCTATATCTCTTATATAACAAAAGGAGAAGTGAGATGACATGCTTCAATGTGACTCTTTCTATCACAATAGCAAGCCCATGGCCAAGCAGCATATTAGTGAGGAGAGGATGACAGCTCACCTGAACTCCCTGCACCTCTCAGACAGCTACTGCAACCACCGCCTTGGCAAGGGAAAGGTGAGGATGTGCCTGTGTATTGCCTCTAACTGTACTTATGATATTTTTGAGGGGATTTGTGTTCTTAGTGATTCTTTCTTCTTTGTTATTTTTACTTCCTTTAATCTTTTGACTGCCACTTGTTACACCTTTCTTTTATCATCAGTCACTTGAGACACCTTTATTAACCTAACCTAACCTAAACTGACCTTACTTCACCTTCAACAGCCGTACAGGAACAGAACATCAAGCAAGGAGTTGGATGATGATGACGATGATGAGGAGGATGAAGGGATGGGTGGCGATGGGACAATGGACTCGGACTTGCAGGGAGCGCGTCTCATTATTGCCGATGAGGTGAAGAAAATTGTACCTGGAGAGGCCAAGCTGCCGGAATCTATACTGCAGAAATTGTGAGTGTTTATTTTTGTTTTTTGTTGTTTTCTCTGTTGTTTTTTTTCCCTTTGTTTCTTTTGGTATATTTTTCTTTGTGTGTCTGTCTGTGTGCCTTTTCTCTCTATGTTTCTTTGACTAGTTTTGTCTATCTGTGTGTTTGTCCTTTCTTGCTCTTTTTTTCCCTTCTATCTGTTTCTCTGGGTGTTTTTATCTGTGTGTCTTTCTTTCCTCTTTCTGTCTTTCTCATTGTTTCTCCAGCTGTTGTTGTTTGTTTGTCTCTCCATGTCTGTGAGTGTCTTTGACTTGGTCTCTCTTAGTCTCCCTTCATGTTTTTTGTTGGTGAATAAATCCAGCATCTCTGTTTGAAATAGCTACATTTTCCCACACCAGTTTTTCTCCTGAAAATATTCAAATTACATATTTTGGTTTGCTATCCATTAAAATGCATTTACATTACATTGTATTTACATCATCAGATTCCCTTATTCATCTCTTTTTTTTCTACCAACTCTATTCCGTGAAAAGATTGCATATTATCCCAAGATGGCATTTCATCACATTCTTTTATTCATCAATCTTTCCTCTACCACATGTGTTCCTTGAAAAAATTAGTACATTATTCTGAGCTGATGATTTACTCCCCTGTTAAGAACGAAAAGACTGTAAGTATGCAAGGAGGCCACAGAACGCCAATCAACCCACACAAGGCACCACTTCAAAAACACTCCATAACTATAAGAAGGTTTTTCCATCCCTCACAGGACAAAGCCTAGCATGGAGGTGGTGTTATGGCAGCCACCCCCCTCCATCCTGGGCACCATCATCACCCCGAACATTGATGCAAAAATCAAGGCGTCAGAGAATGCTGCTGAGAATGCTGATCCATCACCTGCCACCTCCACACCTTCCTCTAATGCCACCACATCCACCTCTCCCTCCATCCCCTCCTCATCCTCATCTTTATCCTCCACCACCACATGTACATCCTCTTCCTCTGCATCCTCTTCTTCCTCCTCCTCTAGCAGCTCACCTGATTCTGGGATATCCATTTCCTCACCTCCTCCTGCTCTCTCCTTTTTGGGACGCAATTCTGTCACCTCCCTCACCCCCTCCACCTCTGCTGCTGGGGGGACATCCTCAGAGCTTGGGTTGGATCTCCTCTCCCTTCCCTCCACCTCCTCAGGCTCCAGGGGCAGTGGCTTCCCTCCTCCTCCCCTGAGAAGGCCTGCCAGCCCTCTGCCAGATCCAATGGTAGAGGATGACTTCTCTGAGAGGATGGAGTTCAACAATAATAATGGGAATGCACCAAACTTCATGTGGCTTGAGGAGAACAACAACACGGCTCTCATTGACCTGAACGCTGTGGAACCCCAGCGAGCCGCCGCCGCTGCTGCTCCCCAGCCACCTCTCCCGGAAGACGTGCCTGACTTCCCTGACTATGATGATATGGATCTATAACACTGCCACTGCCACTGCTGCCGACTTTGCCTCCTGCCTGCATCTCTCCTGACTGGCAGATGAGTGAGAGCATGAGAAACAATTGCACACACACACACACACACACACACACACACACACACACACACACACACACACACACACACACACACACACACACACACATTTAGAGAAAGTATTATTTGAAGATGGTTTTTATTTTACATTTTTGTTACTGTTGTCACCATATCTAGCTCCTCATTGCAGCATTGAGTGTATTATGGCATGTACAACACCCTCTGCAGGATTACTCTAAACACATTCCTTCAAGTAAAGCAAGGGGCAACTATTATAGCTATATTGAGAAGGTTCTAAAAGTTATGTGGTATTCTTACTTTATTTTTATCTTCCTATATACCAGGCTGGCATTCCTGTGCAGGGTGGCGAAGACAGACTTGACACACACATATGCACATTCACCCTCCATTCACATTTTTATCCCCATTGCTCGCTTGGTCTCTAATGGAAAAGGATTTACATACATACATACATTCAGGCATACACTGTTCATGTACATATTCTCATCCTCAATATACTCTGTTACAGGCAGGGACACAGTGTCAAAAAAGTGTGCACTGTGACACCAACATTGCAACACTAAAAGAATAATAAAAAAAATAATAATTATAAATAAATAAATAAAAAAAAAAAAAAAAATAGGAGAAAAGAGTCATGTCAGTGCAAGGCTCGCAGGGTTATTGGATCTGTTACCAACGTTTACATCTATATAATCTGTTCTGTTATTGTGTTTTCCTTTTTAATTTTAGATGGCTTTAGTATATTTTGTCTCGCGTTAGTTTCTGGCTGTTGTGTGTCAGTTAGGAGCATCGTATTCCAGTCTGTGGTGAAAAGGACAGTGATATGCAATTGGGTGTGGCAGGAGAGGAGTGTTGTATATCCATGTGTTGATATAAGACTCGCTAGTGGGGCTGTGATGGAGAGAGCAAGTGATATCTTCCAAGGATCAGGTCTGTTTGGGCCACCCTGGAACCTTTATTGGTCTGAATCGACTGTCCTAATATGACAGAGCTTATGTTTAGGTTAAGTAATCAGGAAAGTATTTGTGTTGGGCCTAATGCAAACTTTTTCTCTAATGTTTACTCCTTTGAAGAATGTCGAAGGTTTACTGAAATAGGAGTTGTTAAAAAGAAGCCTGTTGATGATGGATTGAAATTAGTATGGCACTGTCACTGGTTTGAATGACGTGAAATGAAACCAAGAAGTCATTGTTGGCAGCAGAACGTAAACCCATTCATTACCACAGCACTAGTAGCATCAGTACTTTCTAGAAATATAGGATGTTATCAAGTTAGGAACTGTATTTTGTGTAATCAAGGAGTTGCAAGTTAGGTAATTACTCATCCTCCAGAATTGCACCTTATTTACTCTTTATTATAACAAACAGTAGGCAGTTTAATGAAGTTTGGCATTTGTCTGTGGCAGTGAATGGACTGAACAATTTGCTGGCAGACAGGCAGAAGAGTGTCATGAGTGATGGACTGAGATGAGTATCAATGAAGTATTAAGCCCATTGGTGGCAGACTGAAGGAGGACAGGACTTGTGAATAGCACCTCAGGCTGTAGGGAAGGACACTCATTGTCTTGTTCTGTTAGCATGCCTTCACACAATGCCACAAGTTACCGCCCATAATTTGCAGTAGAGCCTTTCATGCGAGGCCACCACACTTGACTCTTTCACTTAGGGGTAACTGGTGGTGTTATGTGAAGGGGCCTTATTGTCTCTGCGTATGTATTCTTATTTTATCTTTATCCATGGTTTCTTTTTCCCTGTTTGTCTTTTATATATTTCTGTCTATATGTATTGGTTTTCCCATTTTTTTTCATGTTTTTATTTTTCCTATTTGCATTTTTTTAAATACTGTTGCTTTTTATCTATTTTCTTTATCTCCTCTTGTATTATTTTTTTATTTTTCTATGATGTCCAGCTTTACTTTTCTTTTTTGTCTTTAATATTTTTTTTCTTGGTATTTTCATTTTTCTGTTTTTTCCTGTAAGTACACAGAATTCTCTCGGAGCAACACAGTATACTAGTATTTCATGTGACTTGCCTTCTTCATCAACCTCCCAGTCATTCATTCATTCACTTATTCATTCATAATGCACTGATAATGGTAGCACACATCTTGCTTCAAGGCTTCATCACATTTGTGTGATTTGTATTACATAAAATGTACAAGACTCCAAAGATGGTGTATACATTTTAAAAAGAAGATTGGCCTACATCTTTACTATTTGCATTTAAGAAGAAAGACAATGATTTTATCTTATTTATCTATTTAATTGATTTTCCTTACCAGTGGAATTTATCTTCACATGCATCTTGGAAATTGTTGAAGTCTTTGATGCACTGGCTTGTATTCATCATCAAAGCTGTATAATGATATTGTGTGGCAGTATTGAAGGGGACTGGGCATGGTGAAGAGTTTTGTAATCAGGTATATATACTGTATATCCATGTATCTTTAAGTGGTAGGGAGGAAGGATTCTACAGTAAGCCCAGTGTGTATGCAGATCATTATAGTACATGTGAATGGCAATTTCTAAGTGATTTATGTTACTCATAGCTATTCATGTACTGTATAGAACATGTATGAATTAGGATTAACTATAAATTTTGAAGTTCTTTTCCATTTATCATGTCTTGAATTTTCCATTATCTAAGATGTATTTATGAGATTTCATTCATAAATGTAAATTCCACACACACACTTACACAAATCATAGCAAATGGAAAATATCATACTTCAGGAGTCAGTGAAGTTAAGTATTTGTAAAAATCAAAACTTATGAGTCAGGCATTTCAGATTGAGACTTGGAGATCATTCTTAAAAATAAAGACAAAGAACAAAATTACATTTTTCTAAGCTTAAAAACATAATCAATAGGGAGTTTTTGGAACTCAACCACCGGATGTCATCGCTAACGTGTCCCCTAGTGACATGAGCTGAATTGTTGTTTTGTAAATCCCATGTGCATACAGATGCATAGAACATTGATCATTATGATACTTTCAAAATTCATGTATGGATGATTTTAAAGATAGTAATTACTACAGTACTTTGAAAGAATTGTATAGAAAAGTACATTACATAAGTTCATTGCATCTTTATGTACATAGAATAACACTGTAGTCATATTTCTTATTGCTCTCATGTAGGAGAAGGGAACATGTCTGATGCTGCCATCTAGTGACACTCATTAGTTTACTAAAATTCATCGTTGCTCCTAAAGTCACTGCCAAACGTGAAAACTCATCATCAGTCGTTCTTGAATCAAGACATAGGTAGGATAACATTGCAACATAACATCAATATTCGTGAATCAACATAAGCATTCATAGAGCCAAGACTCGCCTGCATTACCAACTCCATAAGTCACACCAAGACTAAAACTGATGAACAAGACAAGCATTTCAAACACGAGCACCCACACTGCATAAGGATCAGTAACTCCCCAAGAGGTGGTCATGGTAGCATATGTAAATAGAAATAGCAACTGGAAAGCCACTGTAACCCTATCATGGGACTTTCACAATTATGTTCCTAGTGGATAAAGTTTATTTTAGTACTCTGTAGCATCTTTTAACACATGGCTTTTGCTTAGGGTTGCTGCTCTTAGGTGTGTAAGTACTGCTTTTCTTACAGCATCTGTGGGTTGGTGCAAGAAGGGTGTGTATGATCATGTGAGAGGACACTCCTTGTCTCAGTGATAGTATGTGAAGTGTGTGAAGGAAGAGAAGACACTAACAGATAAGTGAGGGAAAAGAATAGAAACTAGTAACGTGAGTGGGGGGGAAAGAAAACTTAAGAATGAAGTGTGTGAGGGAAAAGTGGGAACTAATAATCAAGTGTGTGCAAAGGAAATGAGAGAAAATTGTGTAAGAGAAAGTTGAGTAAATAATATGCAAGGAAGAAGAGAGGAAATACTAATGAAAGTAAATATATGAAAGAATTTTAAAATGTGAAGTGGCAAATGAAGAAAGAAGGCAAAAAAAAAAAAAAAAAAAAAAAGTGAATGGAGGAAACACAAGCTAAGATAAATGTATGAATGAATCCAGAAAACATAACAAAGCAGAATGTAAATAAAGAATAAATGAGATTAATGTACTAAAGGAAGGATGTCAAAGATAGAATACAAACCAAAGGATAGATGGTCATTGAGTGAAGAGCACACTATAACACTTGAACTGTTGTCATGTAATTCAGAGATTGAGGTGTTGCTATGCATGAGTAATTAATTTCTTGCAGCCACACAGTAATGGAATTCACACAACTTTGCTTCTGATAAGTGTGTGAGAGAGAAAGAAAAAAGAAACATAACACAAGGTGGGTGAGATAATAAAGGAGGATAAGTAATATAATCAAATTTTTAAAAAGTAAGCAAAGACAAAGAGGATTGTCAATCAAACAAGAAGCAATTTGATATAAAAGAAAACAAAGTGTGCTTGTTAAGATGTACAAATGCTAAGTAACAGTGACAGAAAATTATTTAGTACTCAGCACTGGAGAGGCAATAATGAGGTACTTTGGTCATGTGCAGAGGACGGATGAGAATTACAGGTAAAGGAGATGGACTCACTAGGAAAGAGGAGGACCAGAGAGGTATATTGAAATTATATAGTTCCATTAAAGAAAGAAGTTGGGATAGTGGGTGTGGATGCTGAAGACACAGTAAAGTGGGGGTGAGTTATATGTTATGGCAACCTTCAATGGAAGCTGTCAGAAAGAGATTTGAAGAGGAAGTGGCATTAGTGATAAGTGGAGAGATAATTCATGTATACTGTATTGAAACATGTAAATAGTGAACAAGTGAACAAGTGTATAGGAACGTGAGGGAAAGGAAGATTTTGTTGTTAGTGATATTGACTCTTATCATACTCCCTCTACTCTGTCTTTAGGGAAACTGTTATTTGCATGATGTTAAAGACAGAAATGTGTTATTATACTGACTGAATTATTTACTGCAAGGGTACAGGCAAAGCATGGTTCCCCTGTAGTCTGTCTTGTGTACATACGTAAGTAGAGTTTATGTATTTCTCATTTCCTTTTACCTTGTGAGTTAAAGTTAAATTTTGAGTTGTTTCCATAGTTCATTTTACTCTTTGTATGTTGGATTACTGTACACATTCATCTCTTTCCACATTGCTACCTTTATTATTGTTACGTTTGTCATTCAGTTAGAAGGAAGACGTGAAATCAATACTTTGTGGATGAGAATCAAAAATACCAAACATACTCACAAAAAAAAAAAAAAAAAGATGATTCTTAATATTTTTTGGGGGTTAAGATCTTGATGAATGCATACTAGTGAGATAATTATACATGCTATATATACTATTATTACTACTCATCATAAGGAAACAAATGCCACATGCTATTAATACCTAAGACTTTGCCCTTCTATTTCTAGAATTTTCTCATAATTTTTTTTTTTTCCTGTGAATTTGCCTTTTTCCATCCCTGATTAGAATATGGCAGCATAATTAATTTTCTTGCCTCCCCTTTAGAATGTGTTCACTTAATTAATGGTCCTGTATTTGTAAGTTGCTTCCGTAGATGGTAATTCAGGAGGATTTGTTGGAGGAAGTGTGTGATGTGTGGGAGAAAGGAAGGGTTAGGGGTGCTCTCTGGGTGGTGGTCATTCTGGCAAAACTGACTCGCATTTCAGGGTTTTGCACTAGGAAAAATATGAATTGTAAGGGAAAGAAGAAATATTTGGAAGACTTCAAAGAAAATTACAATAGGAGAGCAGTAGAAATTTTTTTTTTTTCCAAGACTTCCCTTATTTTTATTGCTTCAACTTTTAGTGAAATTATTGCAAAAGAAGTAGGAAAGATATTTCTTTAATTCATTGAAATAAAATAAACTCAGCCATTTTATTAAGATCTTTTTTTTCTATTCTTTCTACTGTAAATAAAACATTTTGTAAAAGTTTATGAAAAGAAAGAGGAAAGGACTTATTGCAATTTTATCATGAACTTTTTATTTTGATTTTATTATTTTCCTGAAATATCTGGAAAAAGTTTATAGGTAAAATAATTAACCTTTGGACACTTCCTGGGACTAATTATTGTTTTTCAACATTCACCGAAACCTTTTGAGAAATCTTTACAGATCCCCAAACTTGAGGTAAACTTTTGAATCACTCACCACATCTGTTCATTCTCAGTTACTGGTATTTTTGGAACACATCAAATGTTATGATGGGGTTTATTTAAAGGGAGAATAGAAGAAAGAGTTTTGAAATACCCATCAAATATCTTCCTGCCATTATTTAAAAAAAACAAAAATGTGAGTGTTGTAAGAATGGACAAGAGTAGAAAACAAGAATTGCCATCACTCTGAGGCGCCCTTGGGGATACCACAAAGTACAACCTTGCCGCCAGGGTGTGAGCAAGTGAGCATACACGTGCTCACTTGTGGCCAAATACAGTGTATGTACATAGTATAGTTAATGAGGAGTCATCTCACACAGCTGTTCTGTTTCTAGTATGTATATTTAGTATCTGCTGATTAGCAAGAGCACTTGATCTGTTAGTCCAAATGCTTATGTAGTAGTCTCTATCATGAGTTTCCACTTTTTATTAGGTTCACAAAATATGTAGTAAGAGCACTTAATTCTTTGTCTTTTTTTAAGTAACATACCATGTTGTAGTTTATGAGTAAGTATATGTATATGTAGGTATTCTCTTCAATTGAGCTTTTTTTCTAGTACATCCACAAGTAAGTAAGATCACATTAGACACTCAAGTAATACCATTGTGTCATCCATACTCTGGTTACTTTCTATTCCTTGTCCAATGCAGTATTATATCATGTACAGGTAACAAACTTTTATTTCCTCTATGCTGAGAAGGTTCAAGCAAAGCCATAGCATGATCAGGGCTGGATTGGCAGATGTACTGTTGTGGTGGTCTGGTAACAGTTTGTATACAGCTAGAGGTGATGACAGCCTCACCACACAGACCTTAACCCCTTCACTGCTTGGCTCATCCTTGGTAACTACATTGAAATTTGCATGGACGCAGAACAAAAAGGAAGTTGATTTTGTCATTTGTAGCCTATTAAGAGGGTAATACAAAAGCATTTAATGGTTGTGTCATGTCAAAAATTGTTCAGCAGTTAAAGGGTTAAGGAATAATATTGAGTAATGCGTTAATTTTCAAAGTGAGGCGCCGTTTCTTGCTATTACAATCTGGTACCAATCTATTGTCTGGGTTTGCTGTGGTCACAATCATCCCAATAGGTTATGGCATTTTGTAAGGAGGTCAGCTGCTGCCTTGTAGAACCCTCTCACCTTTCTCTATTGTGACTGAAACAGAAGATAAAACAAAGGAAATATGAACCATCCTTTGAAAGCAGGAAATCAAAAAGCTCTCGTTCTGTGAGGAGTAGATGCAGAGAAGCAGGAAGGCCATCAAAACATATCATTGTCTCCTCCAGTGGCAATACAGTCAAGGTCAGCAACGTTCAACTCAAGTCTTGAGTCATCATGGTCTCCCTGGTAATGCGTCGGGATTGCGTTACCATGTTGCTTCTTATGGTTCATATCTTTGGCCTAACTTAACCTGATGTAACTTGACCTGATCTGTGATGGTGGCTGGAATGCAAGGCGAGAAGTAACTAGCGCAAACTATCATAACTAGTGTTGGGTATTTCCTTTTCTTTTTTTTTCTTTTTTTCTTTTTCTTTTTTCTTTTTTGTAGGGAGAAAGTACATATGATTTATAGTTTTTTATTGATTTTGGCATACAGCTAATACTCCAGTAATGGGTAATTGAACACAGAGTTGTACGAATGATGACAGTGTAAGATGGAGAAGAAATATACTGTGCACTCCTTCACATATGCTTGTTGCTTTCTACCTTCCATGTGTGTGTAGGTTAGGTTATGTTCTTGAAGTTCTATGGATATGTATTCAAAAGGTGGATTGTACTTATGAGTCAAATATAGTTTATATTATAGGATTGGTGCAAGGATTATCATAATTCACTCAAACTAAATTTACAGATTCAGAAACTACAATGAATTATTCATTTGAACTTTCAAAATCAATACATTTCTTCTACTTTATTCATAATGAAATTTTAAAACAAATTTTTCCAGTCTGCTTCTTAAAGAAAAATAATAGTAGTAGTAAATGGAAAAGTAACATTTTCAAATTCATAAGAGTTTTCCTGATACAAAAAATTTTCCTGAAATGAGAGGAAATAAGCAGGTAGGAAAGGCACTTTTTTGCCATCACAGGATTGTGACGATAATCATTTTCACTTAACCCAACTCACCGAGTCAAAAAGCACATTCTGTTGATTGAATGACCCTTCTTGATCAATGTATTCCTTAGAATGTCACTTGTTCCTCAATACCCTCAGTGAGGCGAATCAACCAAGTCAATTTGGTAAATGAAAGTTAATGAAATCTTGAACATTTTTTCTGCAACACTCGAACCACCTAATGACAACTAACATAATAACAGCCATTGAGATGCAACAACGTCAGAACCTGAGAGACTTGCAACACAATGAAAAGGAAAAAAAAAGAAGCTGAGGGGCAAGGGAATTTAATTAACTTGCAAAAGACTAGACTGAGTTAATCTTGGCGGCTAGAGAGGTTGGTGTATTTAATTAAGAGTTTTTCTCTTGGTATTTCTACAGGTGAATGAACACTTATTTCTTAATTTAATGATATTCTTGCGTCAACTCCCATCTTGTTTTATCACTGTATCCATTTTATTTTTATTTTACCGTGTTTTATGTATTTTTTTATTGGAATATAAATAATGGGTTAGGATTATATGTTAAGTGGTTATTATTATTATTATCATTATTATTATTATTATTATTATTATTATTATTATTATTATTATTATTATTATCATTATTATTATTATCATTATTATTATTAACGTATCACAATATTGTCACAATAATAATTATTATTATTATTATTACTCCTGTTATTATTATTATTATTATTATTATTATTATTATTATTATTATTATTATTATTATTATTATTCCTATTATTATTGTTATTATTATTATTATTAGTAGTAGTAGTAGTAGTAGTAGTAGTGATAGTAGTAGTAGTAGTAGTAGTAGTTTAGTAATAGTAGTAGTAATAGTGCATAGTTGTAGTAGTAGTAGTAGTATGATTATAAGTTATTAAAAGTAAGTGTTATTGATAAGCTTCTTCGAGATGGTTTGCTTTAATGTGGTTTCTTAATTAACTGTCTTTTATTATTTTTTTCCACCTTGCTGACATTTTCAAATTCTTGATATTTTTCCTCCTCTTAAAAAATTCAGCTCTTTTCTTCTATCATTCTTCACATTCTCCTCCTCCTCCTCCTTCGGCTCTTTTTCCTCGTGTATCTTCATCACATTTTATTTTCCTCCTCTTCCTCCTCCTTCACCTTGATTTCCTCTTCATGTCACATCACTCGTCTCTGATTTATTCTGTTCAGGTTCTATATCAAATTATAACCTGATTTCAATAGCAACACACACACACACACACACACACACACACATTTTTTTTCTTATATA
The DNA here is from genome assembly GCF_017591435.1 of Portunus trituberculatus. Taxonomy (NCBI): domain Eukaryota; kingdom Metazoa; phylum Arthropoda; class Malacostraca; order Decapoda; family Portunidae; genus Portunus; species Portunus trituberculatus. The sequence goes on from NC_059281.1 coordinate 7,343,748, forward strand.
AATTTAATGGAAGCCTAGAACTATTCTCTTCATATTCATTTCATACAAACATCAATAACATCTTGGCTTATTTCCTAAAAGATGAATTCGTCATTATATTAATTTCACTCTCCCAAGTATTATTCATCCGCTTCTCTGTTATTCAAGAGGAGTGTAGATGAATCAAAGGGAACATAACGTAGTATTAATTTCTTAATCAGGTGATTTTGGCGGGATGTCAAGTTTAACGTCATAAAATCTAAAGACATTGTGAAAAAAAAGTGTATTTTCTTTTCGTGTGATTTGAAATATCTTGTACATGTGATCTTTTTCTTTCCTTTTCTTTATCTTTTCTCAAGGCCACATATATGTTTAGTCATGTTATATGCATGTTTTTTTTTTTTAATCCATGATTTTGAGTAGTCTTGTTAAACTGTGTCTTGAATAATTGCAAAATAAAAATAAGTAAGTAGATAAATAATAACACTCATGCACGCACACATACCTGAGAACCATTGTTATTTGCACTAAAGCCTGTGAATTCTTCTATCATTCATAGAATATATATTTCTTCAAAGATCAGTTTACATGCGTGTCTTTACCTATGATGGTGCAGAGTACTAAAACTTTCACTGGAGTCATAGAAAATGTAAAGGGAAAAAAAAACACATGCACACATTTCTGGAAACCTTTTGCCATTTTTACCAAAACCTGGAGTAAAAAAACATAACATGGTGTTAGGCACAGAAATTTTTGAGTACGTAGTCTCTTGTAGCTCGTGTACCGTTTAATAATTCCCTTTGCATTCATCTCGTTGCTATTCCCTTCGGCTTTAGGTGCAGATATAGAAACGTTTTAACATAGTATATTCCCGAAGCTGTAGCTACATACATAATATGTAGAGTGAGTGGCATTGCATCAGTTTATCCACGAGGCAAAATGTCGACATGAACTTTCCTTAATATTATTACAACCGAATTTGTTTTATGCCTTGTGCGGCGACTGAGTGTTAGTAGTCTTTTTAGTGATATGTTTATTGAAAATTTTATCCGCATTCATGAAGCAAAAGCAAAAGTGATTTTATCCTTTTCGCGGAACGGTTCAAAGTGACTTGTGAGATCCGTGATCTGTGATTGGTTGAGAGAGAAGAGGCGAGGAAAGTTGAGTCTTTATTGGCTGTCAGTTACATTACCTTCATCTCTCGTTTCCTCGTGCTCAAATACCTGGTGATACAATCGTGTTTCCTAATACAAAGACATTCATAACCTGCTTTCAGAGTACTGGATAGTGAACATAAGATACTCGAGATACCACAGAGACCCTCAATGACCCAGAAAACAGTGAAATTGTCCCATAAAACTGAACAGTACATGTGTGTGTGTGTGTGATTAATTCATGGCGTCTTTTGTCTGGCATAACTTTTTGTGGCTCTCATATATTTTTTCTTGTAGCCTGTCCCTCGCCCCCCTGTCACCTTTGACATTCATGTTTAACTCCAGATGAGTGGCCTTGACCCCTAAAGTTTAGAATTAAAGGGGAAAGGATGAGTTTGCTGAAGTTCTTCGTGTGGTAGAGGAGGAAGGATGAGAAGTGAAGCTGCTTCGGAACCTGACTCGACCATCTCGAAGCTTCGTGGTAAGTGATGCTCGGTATTCCTAATTGTCTTGCACTGTGGATTGACTTCATTATGATTTTGTTGCAAGAAGAGAGTTTTCAGTATGTTTCTTATTGTTTGTTATCACCAAGTTTATTAGGATTCATTTTACTATGATGCGGTGTGTTACAGTGTGGTTTAATTCATTCTTTGTTTTGTTATTCGTTCATTTATCCACGTTGCTATATTTTACATGGTTTGTATAGATATTATTGATTATTTTGATCATATGTGCAATACGGTATTAACTTACGACGACAACTTTCCCATATCTTAACACACACACACACACACACACACACACACACACACACACACACACACACACTAGCCTATTTAGTGCCCAGAAAACACGGTAGTCTATCACATCACGGAAAGGATGATAAATGATGAAGATAAGAAGATAAACAGAGAAGATAGAGAGGTAAGTAAATAAAACATTTAGATGAATACAAACTAGATGAGTGAATACGAATAAGTACAGAAATTGATTGCTAGGAAAAGAATAAAAAGAAAAAAAAATCGAAAAAAACGCCCCTCCAAAAAAACGAAGATAAAATAGAAATTAGATATAGTGAGCACAAATAAAAAAAATTACGTAAATGAAAATAAACAAATAAAAAAAACGCAAAAAAACAATACAAAGATAAATAGAAAATAGATATAGTGAACGCGAATAAATACACTGTTAAGGAGATGAATAAAGAGAAAGAGGAGGAAAAGGGGTAGGAGGAGGAGGAGGAGGAGGAGGAGGAGAAGAAGATGAAGGAAGGAGTCTATAATTGAAGGGTTGAGGCGAGACAAAGTGCGAGTAGGGAGGCAGGAGAGAATTAGGGTGAGACGAATTGAATTAACGAACGCAAAGGTGAGACGTATTAACTCTGGCCAGGTGAGCCGCAGGGGAGCCACAGGTGAGCGTTGCCCCTCTTAGATATCATTGTGGTGTTTTGCCGCCAGTTGAAGAGGAGAAGGAAGGAAGGAAGGAAGAGGGGTAGGAGGTGTTGAGGTGTTAAATAATTAATCTTCCCTTCCCTTCCCTTCCTCTCCCCTTCCACTTTCTGTTCTTCCCCCTGGTTTCAATTTTTTTTAGTGTGTGTGTGTGTGTGTGTGTGTGTGTGTGTGTGTGTGTGTGTGTGTGTGTGTGTGTTGTAGTAGTGCAAGGATTAGTTAGGGGGAGGGCGTTCAGGAGGAAGAGAAGGGGGTTGATTAGACAAGCTAGTCCTTTGATCACTATTGGAGGAGGAGGAGGAATTGAGTTTAAGGATGAGGAGGAAGAGGAGGAGGAGGAGATGGAGGATAAGGAGGAGGAGGAGGAGGAGGAGGAGGAGGAGGAGGAGGAGGAGGAGGAGGAGGAATATGACATTAAGATAAACTCCACATGAAAAGTTGTAACAAAGAAAGAAATAAACAGTTTTTAATCAAACTTGCCTCTCTCTCTCTCTCTCTCTCTCTCTCTCTCTCTCTCTCTCTCTCTCTCTCTCTCTCTCTCTCTCTCTCTCTCTCTCTCTCTCTCTCTCTCTCTCAATGGTGCATATTAATAATGATAATATTGTCAGTAGCCATAGTAACAGTAGCAGTGTTTGCCTCTCTGCTTTCCCTGCCTTGCCTTGTTGAAATAGTTTACACGCTGCAGTTGCCGTCACTTCCCACACACACACACACACACACACACACACACACACACACACACACACACACACACACACACACACACACACACACACACACACACACACGGACAACAAACAACCTTCCTAACTGCGGCCCTCCTTCTTGACTTGCTCCTCTAATTGTCCCAACTTTGTGTGTTTGCTAATTTAGGGCTTGCTTTGATGTTACTACTGCTGCTACTACTACTACTACTACTACTACTACTACTACTACTACTACTACTACTACTACTACTACTACTACTACTACTACTACTACTACTACTACTACTACTACTACCGGGAGAAGTGATATCACATCTATCCTTTTATAGACATTTCCATATCAATTAGAAAAAAAAATATAAATGTTGATATTTTCTACAATCTTTTATGACGCAACGAAATCTCAACTTTATTTTTGCCCTTCCGTTCAAAGTGGCTTCATTGGCCTCGATTTGCGCCCTTAAGTGCATTTACCCACCTTCCATATCCATATCCACACACACACACACACACACAGAGAGAGAGGCATCGTAACCCACTCAGATTAAAAGGTGAAAATGTTTAAAGGTCATTCTCTCGCTTCTGTGACCTCATCCAATGTTTAATCCAGGTCAATTTCTGCTTCCTCTGGGTCCTGGATTGAGGAGGAAGGACGTGTGGGGGGGAGGGGTTAGCAGGTGATCCTTTTTAGTCCCAGGGCTGAGGTTCCAGATCCCAGTTTTCCAGAGATTCCAGTTTTCCAGAGTTGATTTTACTAGGTTGGGGGAAGAAAACATGTATCTCAGTCTCGACTTTGCAATGTTTCTTAACTCTTCTTTTGGATCTCTCTCTCTCTCTCTCTCTCTCTCTCTCTCTCTCTCTCTCTCTCTCTCTCTCTCTCTCTCTCTCTCTCTCTCTCTCTCTCTCTCTCTCTCTCTTGGCTGCTGATTTTTTGAGGCTTTGATGTTATCTGTGTTTTTTTCTTATTGTTACATTTATTTTCTTTGTTTTCTTTTCTCAATTTTACATTTATTTTTTTCTCATTTTTACATTTTTCTTGTCTCAGTTTTACATTTATATTGTTTTTTTTTTTTTCTAATTTTTACATTTATTTCTTCATGTAAGAAAACCTTGCAAATGTTTATCGTTATGTTTATTGTTAGGTTATTGTCAGGTTAGATGTAAAAGATGTTACTGTTGTTGTTGTTGTTGTTGTTGTTGTTGTTGTTGTTGTTGTTGTTGATGATGATGATGTATTCCGCTACTACTACTACTACTACTTATTT
>NC_059281.1:7370800-7390800 GCF_017591435.1 Portunus trituberculatus
TCTCTCTAACTTACTTCTTTAACGTACGTATTCCCTCTCTTTATATAAGCTTTAATATGAACAAACAACACTGGTACCTTTCCTCACACCTGCACCACACATGCACCAAACCTGCAGCCCTTCACAATACACTAACGCATTGAAATCACTCCCACGAAAGAATCCACGTAGTTGTCTCGCGCACGTGAACCCGTCTCGAAAACAGTGAGTGAAGCTTCAATTTGGTCCTCGCTTCTCACTTCCCTCACACACTCTGCTCTCTCTCTCTCTCTCTCTCTCTCTCTCTCTCCAGGACTAGTGTTAAAGTTCATAGATATATTAAGTCACGTTTTGAAGATTGTTTCTCCTGTTAATACTATTGAAATCATATTAATCTATCGCCTGATCCGTAAAAAATAGCCTTAAAATCAGTCTCTCAGTCTCTCTCTCTCTCTCTCTCTCTCTCTCTCTCTCTCTCTCTCTCTCTCTCTCTCACGACTGATTTTAAAGCCACACAGAGGTTTTTAGACTGTTTCCCTTTTTAATGCCATATAAATCATGTTACTTTATCCTCTGAACCGCAAAACCAGCCTTAAAATCTAGCGTCACTTCACCTAAAGCCTTTTGAACGCAGTGGAAGAGTGACCAGAAGAGTTTCAAAATATTACCTGCAATCCTCTTTCCCCACTCGTGTCTGTGTGTCAGTGTGTCTCAATGTCCGTGGACGTCTTGTCTTCACCTCTCACCATGGAAATTAACACTACTGTAAAAGAAGGCGGTACACAGGAATGTCAGCAATGATTTGATGTTTTAATATTTCAATGTTTTAATGTTGTATGTTTTAGGTAATACGTGATTAAGAATTGTATAGATATAACTGATAGTGTTAATACTTTTTTTTTATACTTTGGGAAGCACAAGACAAAGTTTCATTATTATTGTTGTTATTATAGTAATATCTAGACAAGAAGGCATGGTGTATATTTAACCCTTCAGTGCCATGACGCATTTCCATATTCATTCTGCTTACTATTTAACGATTTTATACAGCTTCAGAAACTTGCGTGGAGGATTAAAATAGTGAAGATTCTGGCCATTAATCTTCTGCCCTCCATAAACCCTTCCTAATGTCAATAAAATCGTCTAATCACACCCAAACTTGGTAAAAATACGTCCCAGTACTGAAAGGATGAAGTGTTGTTTATAGGCCTAATCATTTGTTCCTTCTTCATTTGTATTAAGATGTCCTGGTGATGATCCTGTCATGTTGTACTGTTTGTGGTGTCCAGAGAGAGAGAGAGAGAGAGAGAGAGAGAGAGAGAGAGAGAGAGTGAGAGAAATACTAGTAGAATCGTTCTTTATTTCTCTCTCTCTCTCTCTCTCTCTCTCTCTCTCTCTCTCTCTCTCTCTCTCTCTCTCTCTCTCTCTCTCTCTCTCTGTTTTCTTTTATGGTTTGATGATATGCTTCTGTGTTTTACGATTTCCTGACGCAGAAATGTGGAGGAGGAGGAGGAGGAGGAGGAGGAGGAGGAGGAGGAGGAGGAGGAGGAGGAGGAGGAGGAGGAGGAGGATTTATAATTAGTCATACAAGAAGACGAAGAAGACAAGGAAGATGTGAGGAAAAAATAAATGTGTGGAAATATTAAAAAAAAAAACAACCGAACAATAGAAAGCAAAAATGGAAAACAACGAAGAAAAAACTAAAACCGTAGGAAATGAATGACAAAGAAAAGAAGAAACGAACGAAATACAAAGAAAAATGATAGAGTGAATATGAGAAAAGAGACTGAAATGAAAAGAGAGAGAGAGAGAAAAAGGCAAGATACACGAAAAAATAGAACAAGGGAAGATATTAAAGAAAAAAAAGATTGTGAAGTGAGAGAATAGAAAATGTGAAAAAAAGAAGAAAAAAAAGGAGACATGCGGAGGTGAAGGTGGCGCAGAAGAAGAAGAAGAAGGAGGAGGAAGAAGGAGGAGGAGGAGGAGGTGGAGGAGGTTATGTTCCGCGGATGAGTGGCTTTAATACTTTGATCCATGGCGTCAGTTCCGCTTTTCTTGCAGAGAGAGAGAGAGAGAGAGAAAGTGATGGAGTGGTAAAGGTCGTTTGGGGCGCGCGTGTGGAAAGAGAAAAAAGAAAGGTTACGTACACACACACACACACACACACACACACACACACACACACACACACACACGTTTGCATTATACCGTAGGCAGAATCTGTTACTCGTACAGTTTTTCTCTCTCTCTCTCTCTCTCTCTCTCTCTCTCTCTCTCTCTCTCTCTCTCTCTCTGACGCATATGCAAGCACCTTTACTTTATTCATCTACTGATTCTCTCCTTCTCTTTCTCTCCCTCCCTCCTCCTCCTAAATCGTCCTCTTTCTCTTCTTCTTCCCCTTCCTCTTCCTCTTCCTTTTCCTCCTCTTCTTCTTTTTCCCCTTTTCTCCCTCTTCCTCTTCCTCTTAAGCAATCTCGAAATGTCCAATATGTTGATGCTTAATTTGTTTTCTTTTTCTCCTTCTTCTTCTTCTTCTTCTTTTGTCTTCCTTGTCCTCCTCCTTCCCATTCTATTTTTTTTTTCTCCTCGTTATCCTCTTCCTTCTGGTTGCTTTCGTCTTTTTTCATCCTCTCTTCTCATCCGTGTCCCTTTTACTCTCATTCTCTTGTGTTTTATTTTTTACCCCTCATATACTACGTCTTCCTCCTCCTCCTCCTCCTCCTCCTCCTCCTCCTCCTCCTCCTCCTCCTCCTCCTCCTCCTCCTCCCCCTCCTCGTCGTTTTCCTAGTTTTCGTCCTTTAGTCTTTTTTTTTCCTCCTTGTGCTTTTCGTAATCCTCCTCCTCCTCCTCCTCCTCCTCCTCCTCCTCCTCCTCCTTCTTCTAAATGAGTCTTCAGGCATCATTTTTTTCTTATCTACGTCATTTTCTGCACGTTTGTTATTTACACTCTTCATTCTTAACATATTATTAATGCTCTCTTTACCGCGACTCCGCTGCCTGACATATGCTAGTGATTTTTCAACTTCCTTAATCTCTCTCTCTCTCTCTCTCTCTCTCTCTCTCTCTCTCTCTCTCTCTCTCTCGTAATAATATTCATGATGTCTTTGTGTCTTTGTCTCGTTTTGTTCTGTTTGTTTTTTATGTATTTCTTTCTTTTGTTTGCTCCCTCTCTCTCTCTCTCTCTCTCTCTCTCTCTCTCTCTCTCTCTCTCTCTCTCTCTCTCTCTCTCTCTCTCTCTCTCTCTCTCTCTCTCTCTCTCTCTCTCTCTCTCTCATCTTTTCTTCTTTATCTTCTCTTCGCTTCTGTTATCTTGTATTTCATGTTTATTTTATGTGTTTTCTTTTTTTTGCGTTGTTCTGTTTTCTTGAGGCCTTTCCTCTTATTTGTTTCCCTCCTTGTTTCTTTTCTTCCTTATTTCTTCTTTTCTCTTTTTTTCTTGATTTCCATCCTCACACTTTTCTCTTTTTTCTTCTTTCTCTTTTCCTCTCCTCTCTTTCTCTCCTTTCCTATTCTGTCTTCTCTTTTCTTTTCCTCCTCTCCTCTCTTCTCTTCTCTTCGCTTCTCTTTCGCTACAAGGCTGCATCAGTAAATTATTCTGTTCATTTGTGATCTCTCCTCACATTTCTCTTATTCTCCTTTTTCTTCTCCTCCCTTTCTCTCCTTTCCTCTTATGTCTCCTCTCTTCTTCTCTTCTCTACTTTTCTCTTCTCTTTAGCTATACAAGGCTGGATCAGTAAATAATTTTGTTTCTTCTTGATCTCTTCTCACATTTCCGTCTATTTTCCTTCTCTCTCGCCTGGTTACTGTTTTAACGCCTGAATTTTGCGTTGGTTTCTTGTCATCTGTATTTCATGCTTGATTTTTCTTTAATATTTGGTAGTTTTTTGAGCATGTTTTCTTTGTTTGGGTTTGGTGTTCATGAATTGTTTGTTAGTTTCTTTAATTTTCTTTTGTTTTTATTTTTTTTTTTCTCTTTTAATTTTCTACCTGTGTTTGTATTGTTTTTTTTATCATGTTTTTTTTTTCTTTTTTGCTTTTGTTCTTTATAGTTCAATATTTTCTTTCATGTTTCTTTGTTGTGTATTTATTTTATTTTATTTTATTCATGTAATTTTTTTCTTTCTGTTATTAATAGTGGTGAGTTTATTCCACTGATGTTAATATTCACTCACCCTCCTGCTCTTTTATCGTCTTTTTACTTGACTAATTTTTATACATATTTTTTACTCTTATTTTTGTGGCTGCCTCATTAACATCATTCCACAACTTTCTTTTTGATTGATATTAATATTTCCACTCCCTGTATTTGTATATATTTTTTACCTTTTAGTTTTGTTGGCAGTATTTTTCCTCATTTTTCTATATATTTTTTTTCAGAGTCCAGTGCATTAATAATATCACTCCACGCGTTTGTTTTACTGATGCTAATATTTCTCCACTCCCCGGCTTTTTTTATCGCTCTTGAGGTGAAGCAGGACATGAATATTCCTCATAACATAGTCCCGGTTCATTATTATAGCCGCCGTCCATCTCTCACTTTCATTAATATTGCGCTAATTATTATCCCGTGAATAAGTACTCGCGTTGAATATTACATTTCCCTCCACCTGGTTCATTCATTAATAGTGGCAGTGGCATTATTAGAGTGGTACATTTCGTGTGCGTCGATGATAATACTCCGCCTTCCCTTCCTGTCTGTTCGGTGTTGGTTGCGCCAGTGAAGGACCGTGACTTGTTGATCTTCTTACGTTTCTATGATCCCTGTGTTGTGGCGCATTGTTTAAAACTCGGTAGAATTTTTAGGGTCATGTGGAAGTTAACTATATCATCTTTCTATTCGTCTATTTATTTATTTATTTGTTTATTTTTTGAGTGGATAAGCTACATCATTTGAGGTTTGTGGTTGGTTAGGTCAGCGTAGGCAAAGATAAGTTGGATTAAGTTAGGTTGGGTTAGGTTAGTTAAGGTTAAGTTAGGGTAGGATAGGATAGAGTGTAGGGTAAGTTAGTTTAGGTTTAGTTAGAGTAAGGTAGGTTAGGTTAGGAATGTGTTAGGACAGGGGAGGCGAAGGTAGGGTAATGATTCAGATAAACAAACTTTACCTAACATAATTTAAGTTAATACAGTGTCCTTCAGTATTCTTCAGTTCTCTCTCTGTCATCCACTTTAACAGCGTATTGTTATTCAAGGGTTTGTTTGCATTTTCTCTCTTTTACTCTGTTTTAATTATCTTCTCAGCTTGTTCTATATAGGAAGATGTCACGATTTTTGTCGCGTCCTCTTGCTGTAGTGCTCTTATCTATCATCCTTTTAATGTTTTCGCTATCTGTCAGGTTAAGATAATGTTATTTAAGCGTTTTTCTATTATTTTCCATGTCGTTTTATATTTCATTTCCATTATTCTTTTCTTCCTCTTACGTCTTTCAGTATAGCTCGGTAAAATGATTATTCTGCAGTGTCTCTTGTAGCAACATTTCTATATCCTCCCCACTCTCCCCAGTGTTCTCCCCAGCCTCCGTCCCCGCCAGCCATGCCTTGACAAGGTGTGCTGACTGTTCTGTCGCCCGCACACTGTGTTCACCTCAACTCGACTCATGTTTTCTGTTTGAGTAACGTTTTCTGAGTGGAGGTAATGCTTTGTTTTCTTTGCCTGGCATGCCTCGTTTTCTGACTGTGCTAGCTACTTTGTGCTTCCTCAGTGTGATTTGTCTGCTGGTTAGGTGACATTATTACGATGTTGTTGTTTTTTTTTTTTGTCGTGGATGAGTATTTTTTGCTTTTAATTCAACCTTTTCTGAATGTTCTTTTTCGATATGTCATTTTTTTTTTTTACTAGAGAATACTATTTTCATTCTATTTATCTATTATCCTACTTTTAGATTTTATGAACTAATTCTCTATTATTAGATAGTAAATGAAACAAATATGACTTGATTCCTAATAACATTTTTCTTTTTTTAGTATAATTTCTTTTCTGAGGACAACATATTCATTTTTTTCTTAATTTTTCCTTCACTTTGTAATTGGGCAACTTAATATGATAGAGAAGGAATTCACATTTTTCTTCGAATCGTTTTCTGTCGGGCGGTCCACAATTTTACCTGTGTGTGTGTGTGTGTGTGTGTGTGTGTAGTTTTCATTCTTTTCTCTAGTTCTCTTTGAAGTATGTGCAGAGGCGTATATATTGAAGTGCAAGGAACAAAAAGTGAAATTGAAAAGAAATCAACCAAAGATATATATGAAAAAGAAGGCATCAACACATTTCAGAGAATGTTGCTGTTCTTGTCGTAAAACACTTTGATGATGATTGACAGAGAAATGCATCCTAGACAGAGAGAGAGAGAGAGAGAGAGAGAGAGAGAGAGAGAGAGAGAGAGCGAAAATTGTTGTGACATTGATAAAGAAAAATGCTCTCTCTCTCTCTCTCTCTCTCTCTCTCTCTCTCTCTCTCTCTCTCTCTCTCTCTCTCTCTCTCTCTCTCTCTCTCTCTCTCTCTCTCTCTCTCTCTCTCTCTCTCTCTCTCTCTCTCTCTCTCTCTCTCTCTCTCTCTCTCTCTCTCTCTCTCTCTCTCTCTCTCTCTCTCTCTCTCTCTCTCTCTCTCTCTCTACCTCTCCTCTCTCTCTCACTACCCTCTCCTTCACCACCCTCCTCCCTCTCTTCTACTGACAGGCAATTTGGAGGAGAAGACCTTACTCCGGGAGAGCTGTGAGTTCGGTCCAGAATGTTAACACTTAGGACCTTAAGGGCTTACTGGGTGTTACTGGGGCGTTAAGGCAGGTGATTCTGGCTACGCAAATCCTACTGGGGGCTTTGCGTGAGTGTTTCTGCTTACTGGGAGTCACTGGGGGTGCGTTGAGCTTCTTTTTGTTACTTCCCACGAGTTTTTTTTTTTTTAAGGTGTTTGTGTTTGAATCTGTTTTAGTTCGTGAGTTATTGTTGTTGTTGTTTTGCTAAGCTCTGGGGTGAAGTTACGAGTGTTTTCTGGGGTTGGTTAGTGGTGTGTTTGTTGGGTTATTGTTAGTGTGGTGTGTTGTCATGGTGTTTGAGTGGTAGTAGTAGTAGTAGTAGTAGTAGTAGTAGTAGTAGTAGTAGTAGTAGTAGTAGTAATAGTAATAATAAACTGAAAGAGACAAAACAATTCCATGAGTAATACAAAATCCAGAGAGAGAGAGAGAGAGAGAGAGAGAGAGAGAGAGAGAGAGAGAGAGAGAATATGCCTCCAAGGGTTCATCCTCCCGTCTTGGCGTGGTAATTAAGTCGGAATATTGCTCAATTAAGGAAATCTACAACCAAAACTGCTTCGCTCTCTCTCTCTCTCTCTCTCTCTCTCTCTCTCTCTCTCTCTCTCTCTCTCTCTCTCTCTCTCTCTCTCTCTCTCTCTCACACGCACACTCACGCACACACATACATTTGTTTCTTACATTTCTCTCTTTTGTTTGCAATATTTTCTTTTCTTTTATCTTTTTATTCGTTTTTATTCATTTTTATTCATTTATTTTCTTTCTTCTACAGGTGAGCGGAAGTAAGCGAGATAGAGCTAATTACGAGTTACAGGTAAGATTATTATTATTATCACTATTATTATTATTACTATTATTATTATTATTATTATTATTATTATTATTTATTATTATTATTATTATTATTATTATTGATATTATTATTATCACATTTGTTTTTTATTGTTGTTGTTCTTGTTACCATCATCCGTCATCATCATCATCACCATCATCAATAATCCCAGCTATCTCACCTTCATTTTCTTTCCTCATTTTCCTTTCTCAATTTTCCCTCAGTTTTCCCTTCCTTATCCGTCCACACTTAGCGTCGCCTTCACTCCCATCAGCTCATTATTTATTCACCTATTAGTTCATCCATTTTTCTCCCTTTTCCGTCCTTCCGTCAGGGGTAAATGGTGCCTCCGTATTATCTTACCATCATTTCCTAATATTTCCCTGTCTTATTTATTCTAATCTACACTAATTAGCTCAGGTGAGTGACTTATCAACCTGCCTGACGAGGTGATCAAGGTGGGCGTGCGTGCATGTGTGTGTGTGTGTGTGTGTGTGTGTGTGTGTGTGTGTGTGTGTGTGTGTGTGTGTGTGTGCGCGCGCGTGGAGGAAGGGAAGAAGAAAGGCCGCAGGGTGATTGATGCACGCACACACACACACACACACACACACACACACACACACACACACACACACACACACACACACACACACACATTGTTAGTTCCCTTGCCTCACTAATCAGAGAGAGAGAGAGAGAGAGAGAGAGAGAGAGAGAGAGAGAGAGAGATAAGGAAGAAGGTGATGATAAAGGGAAGTGAGGGGAAATGGAGAAGATAGTGGGAAGAAGTTAAGGGGATGAGAAAGACTACGGAGAGAAAAAGGGGAAAATGAGGGAATTAAAAGATACGTAAGGGGAAGAAGATAAGGGAAATGAGGGGAGGAAAAGGAGGTGATAGAGGGGAAGTGAATGGTGAGCAGGTGAGTGGGTGAAGAGGAATACAAAGGAATACAAAGGAAGGAACAGACAGCAACAGCCCTACTGGACCTAACGAGGCTGTCTGTGTGCCTATGCTACCACTACAGATGCTATAAGTTAGAGGCTGAAGGACATCAGGGTTCAAGGAAGAAGAAAAGAGGCCACAGGGAGAGAGAAAGTCAAAGATGTGATAGGAAAGATTGAAGAGAAGTGATACTATCTAGTACAGTAACTAAAAACAAAGAAAAGGATATCTTATGTAGGCGCAAAGTACGTCATTTGAGGGGTTAATGTGAAGTGAATGTCCAACCTTTCTTTAAGAGTTTCTATTGTATTGCTACGGACAACATGTGCTGGGAGAGAGTTCCAGACATTTACAATTCTATTGAAGAAATTATGTTTTGCCTCGTCTGATCTGAAACGCTTACCTGTTATCTTGTAACCATTATTTCTAGTGGTGTTGGAGCTGTCAATGGTGAGATAGTTGTTTACATTTACGTTATCAAAGCCCCGGAACATTTTAAATAGTTCAATTAAATCTCCTCGCATTCGCCACTTCTCTAAACTGAACAAGTTGAGTTCCCTCAAGCGCTCCTCGTAAGGCTTGTTTCGCAGTCGTGGGATCAACTTGGTGACTCTTCTTTGGACTCTCTCCAGGTTGTCTATATCTTTTCTATAATGGGGTGACCAGAACTGGACGCAGTACTCAAGATAAGATCGGACGAGCGCATTAAACAATGTGAAAATTACCCCTTCTAATTTGAATTGAAAAGTCCTTCCGATAAACCCAACCAATTTGTTTGCTGTTTTAACTACTTCCCACCAGTGTGTACTTGACTTGAGGTCTGAGGTAATTATAATGCCTAAGTCTTTTTCCTCATCGACCTTAAGGAGCTCGGAACCGTTCATTAAGTAGAAAGAGGAGGAGGAGGAAGAGGACAAAGTTGGTGCAGGAGAAATAACTCTCTCTCTCTCTCTCTCTCTCTCTCTCTCTCTCTCTCTCTCTCTCTCTCTCTCTCTCTCTCTCTCTCTCTCTCTCTCTCTCTCTCTCTCTCTCTCTCTCTCTCTCTCTCTCTCTCATAATTTTTCCACACTCCTTGTTATCTCTCACACTTAGAGGTATTTCAAGCTGCCCTCCCCCCCTTTCCCCCATACCTTCATCACCTCCCCTTGTTTTCCCCTTCATCCCTTTACCTTTTTTTTCCCTTCCCATTAATTTCCTTCTCTGTGGGAAAATTATTTGTGTTTATGAGGCTTGATGGGAAATTGCCTCCCTCTGTTATTTTTTCCCTTGTGCTCCTCCTCTTCTTCCTCCTTTCCGTGTGTGTGTGTGTGTGTGTGTGTGTGTGTGTGTAAACCGAGGACATCATGAGTGGACAATTACTGTATAGGTTAAGTTCGGTTAGGTTAGGTAAAATTAGCTTAGGTTAGGTTAAGCGAAGGAAGTTATGTTTTGTTGAGTTGAATGTGTGTGTGTGTGTGTGTGTGTGTGTGTGTGTGTGTGTGTGTGTGTGTGTGTGTGTGTGTGTGTGTGAATTAATAGATGAATATTGAAATAGATACGTGAAAAATGAAGAGATGGGGGAGAAAAATAAACTGAAAAATTATTGGCATGAAAAGAAGATTAATTAGTAACTTTTGCTCGTGAAAAACTAAACGAATTAAATGAATAAAAGAAATATATAAAAGAGGATAATGACTCAGGTCTCAAAAAAATGTAATTAAATATCAGTGGTGAACAATATTATAGAGTGAAGTTAAATATAGAAAATAAGTTAGTGTACATTGAGAAATTAGTTCAGGTTATATATTTGTATGAAATGAGAACTACTACTACTACTACTACTACTACTACTACTACTACTACTACTACTACTACTACTACTACTACTACTACTACTGGTGTAAAAAAAGAGAATAAAATAACAGAAAATTATAGAGGAGTGAATGCAAAGAAAAAATATGAAGAAAAAGAGGCAGAATGAGAAGATAAGTGACATGAAATAAGAGGACAAGTTAGAGAAATCGGTAAAGAAAATTTCAAAAAGTAGGAAATTGAAAAAGAAAAAAATGGATAAAAATGAAAAAAAAAGTGAAGAATAGATAAATATACAAAATAAAAGCAAAAGAAACGTAAAGAAAGAGGAAAAAAATAGTAGAAACGAAAAGTGAGGACATAATAGAAGATAGAATGTGAAGAAAAGTAAACAGGAATATTTCTAAAACAAAAGACCAATTTTAAAATCGAAATAGGAACACGGAAAGTAAAAAGAAATTGAAAACAGAAAAAAAAGATGATAAAGGAGAGACAAAAAGAAATATTGTAAAGGAATATGAAAAAAAAGAAATTGGAAGAAGAGGAAAAGAAATTGAGTGAATAAAAAGATGTTGAGGAATAAAAGAAGAGAGAGAGAGAGAGAGAGAGAGAGAGAGAGAGAGAGAGAGAGAGAGAGAGAGAGAGAGAGAGAGAGAGAGAGAGAGAGAGAGAGAGAGAGAGAGAGAGAGAGAGAGAGAGAGATAAACACAGACACACACACACACACACACACACACACACACACACACAGAGAGAGAGAGAGAGAGAGAGAGAGAGAGAGAGAGAGAGAGAGAGAGAGAGAGAGAGAGAAACTTAAAGAACAATGAAACAGGAAAATTTACAAAAGAAAAAAAAGAAATGATGTGGAAATGAAGAAAAAAAAATATACATATATGAGAGAGAGAGAGAGAGAGAGAGAGAGAGAGAGAGAGAGAGAGAGAGAGAGAGAGAGAGAGAGAGTATGTGTGAAGGTATGGGACGTTTCAACTTTTAGATCGAAAATTTTCAACTTAGTAAAGAGGAATCATTTTTGCATTTCCTGGAGCAGCTTTGCCAAACTTCCCTAATCGCTGGGTGCTCGTGGCCACCAACTTCCTCTTACATCCCTGCCTGTCCTCACCTCTTCTTCTTCTTCTTCTTCTTCTTCCTTCTTCTTCTTCTTCTTCTTCTTCTTCTTCTTCTTCTTCTTCTTCTTTTTTTTCTTCCTCCTCCTCCTCATCCCTTTGATCTTGCTCCAATATGTGTTCCTTTTATTTAATTCAGTTGTACACACAGAGAAGTCTATCTAGTGTGAGTGTTATAGTCTGAAATTCCAGGTAGTCTTTGCATTTCATCTATTTTGCATGTTCCTGGAAACTGTTCTTTATCTCTTAGTGTTCTCTTATGTATTCGTTCTTCTTCTCTCTTCTTCGTGTGTTTCCTAATGTTATTCTATTGTTACTGTCTGAAACTCTTGTATTTTTCACTCTTGTATGGTTGGTTCTCTTGCTCCCTTCTCTCGTGGCTCTTCTTGTTATTTCCCTTAAAGTCTTCGAAATTATTCCTTATCTCCTTGTTCTCTCTTGTTCATGTGATTCCTAATGTTCTTTTACCTTCTATTCTCGTATTCAAACTGTGATCTGTAGTTTGTTACCTGTATGTGTGTGTGTGTGTGTGTGTGTGTGTGTGTGTGTGTGTGTGTGTGTGTGTGTGTGTGTTCCCTGTACTTTCCTCCTCCCGTCACATTCCTTTCAGCTACAGCAAGGTGTGGCCTAGACTTGAAAAATGAACCATGAAAAGATCAGGGACAAACTGCTGATGATCTGTTTGGTGGCTCTTCCATCTTTTCCGTGCCTTCCTTCCACTTTCTCATCCTCTTCCTGCTCTTCCTCATCGTCCTCTTCCTCATTCTCTTCCTCGTCCTCCTCTTCCTCGTTCTATTCCTCCACCTCTAATAGAATAGTTTGAAATATTGGGAGGACGATTACTTCACACTCGATCGATCAGGTATAACAGGAAGATCTAACCGGTTTAATAGGACTGGAGGAGAAAAAAAGAGGCTCACGTCAAAGGAATTCTAACTTTACTTCTTCAATCGGCTCGTTAACGTTCGAAATTCTCTCTCTCTCTCTCTCTCTCTCTCTCTCTCTCTCTCTCTCTCTCTCTCTCGTTGGTAATATGATACATGCCGTTTTCAAAGACTAGTTGTTCGAGAATCATTTTGACTTTTTTTTATTTCATTATCGTAGAAAATTTAATTCGTCGGGATAACTTTATGAAATGTGTGTTTTATTTCGGGAGGGAGAGAGTATGAGAGAGAGAGAGAGAGAGAGAGAGAGAAAGGGGAGAGGGGGAGAAAGGAAGCGGGAAAGGGAGAGGGAGAGGGAGATATGTGGTAAAAGATTGTGTATTGATAATCTCACACACTTATTGAATTTGAAGTTATTGTTATTGTAAGGTCTGATTGGTTACTTGTTCAATGTTTTTTTTTATGTTGTCATCACCTCCTCCTCCTCCTCCTCCTCCTCCTCCTCCTCCTCCTCCTCCTCCTCCTCCTCCTCCTCCTCCTCTCTGTTTGCGAAAAGGGTGGAATGGTGGATAGGGGGGTGGGTAGGGAGGTGGTGGATGAGGAGAGTAATATTGTGTTTAATATACTATCCTTTTATCTCTCTCTCTCTCTCTCTCTCTCTCTCTCTCTCTCTCTCTCTCTCTCTCTCTCTCTCTCTCTCTCTCTCTCTCTCTCTCTCTCTCTCTCTCATTTGTGTCCTTTTTTTTCCTGTTCCTTTGTCCTCCTCCTCCTCCTCCTCCTCCTCCTCCTCCTCCTCCTCCTCCTCCTCCTCCTCCTCCTCCTCCTGTTCTTCTTCTTCTTCTTCTTCTTCTTCTTCTTCTTCTTCTTCTTCTTCTTCTTCCTTCTCGTTCTCGTCTTAATTGTCAATCTCTTTGCTCTCATCTGCCTACTCTTCCTCCTCCTCCTCCTCCTCCTCCTCCTCCTCCTCCCTCCTCCTCCTCCTCCTCCTCCTCTCTCCTCCTCCTCCTCCTCCTCCTCCTCCTCCTCCTCCTACCACAGCCTCCTCCTCCTCCTCTCTCTCGTCCTCTCTCTCTCTCTCTCTCTCTCCTCTCTCTCTCTCTCTCTCTCTCTCTCTCTCTCTCTCTCTCTCTCTCTCTCTCTCTCTCTCTCTCTCTCTCTCTCGTTCAATTCCAGTGTCGTTCGTGGCTAAATGAATAAATAAACTAGCCAATTTGAACACACACACACACACACACACACACACACACACACACACACACACACACACACACACACACACACACACACACACACACACACACACACACCATCTGCAGTTTCAATAACACCAATTATCACTCGTTGGCAGACACTGACGAGACCTCAACTGTCATTAGCATACATTAGAGTGGTTGCTGGAGGAGGAGGAGGAGGAGGAGGAGGAGGAGGAGGAGGAGGAGGAGGAGGAGGAGGAGGAGGAGGAGGAGGAGGAGGAGGAGGAGGAAGAGAATCGTGAGAAGAATGACACAGGAATAATGCAGGACAGAAAGGCAAGAGGAGCAGGAGTAGGTTGAGGAAGAGGAGGAGGAGGAGGAGGAGGAGGAGGATGGAGAAACAGAAAGAGGATGAGGTAGGAGAGGAGAAGAAACAAGAGAATCATGATAGAAATGGCAAAAAAAAAAAAATGGAAATCAGAGAAGGACAACATAAAGGAAGAAGAAGAAGAAGAAAAATAAGTAGATAAAGGTTTAGAAAGGAAAAGTATAGAAGAGAGAATGGTAGAAAATTATTTAGTGTCCAATGAAGAGAAAGAGGAAGAGGAAGAGGAGGAGGATATATTGGTGTCACTGGAAGAAAATGACACAGGGGTCGTAGAAGTAGAAGGAGGCGAAGAAGGAAGAAGATAAATGCGAGAGGAGGAGGGGAGGGAATAGGAAGGAGGAAGGTAAACAGGAGGAAGAAGAGATGAGGAGGTTGAGGAAGAGGTAGAAGAAGAAGAGGAGGAGGAGGAGGACTCGATAGAAGCAGGAAGAGGTGCTTATAATATTGGAAGAGAGTAGGAAAGACAGTAGGAGGAGGAGGAGGAGGAGGAGGAGGAGGAGGAGGAGGAAGAAGAAAAAGGAAGAGCAGGAACAGGAGGAGGAGAAGAGAGAGGAGGATGAGGAAGCAGAGAAATGGCAGGAAAGATAAGAATATAAATTAAGAAAGCCATGAATGTAGGAGAGAGAGAGAGAGAGAGAGAGAGAGAGAGAGAGAGAGAGAGAGAGAGAGAGAGAGAGAGAGATTACTCATACATCACGCACATTGTTATAAATGAATTTCAAGAGGAACAGATGTACACTGGTTACACACACACACACACACACACACACACACACACACACACACACACACACACACACACACACACACACACACACACACACACACACAGTTTTAATAGTAATACCTGTGTGTGTGTGTGTGTGTGTGTGCGTGCGAGTAAAGGTGCAGGGCGAGGAAAACAATCTTTCTTTTAAGTGAACAGTTTTCCCTCTTCCTTCTTTCTTCCTCATTTTCTTTCCTTCCTTCCTTTTTTCCATTGTTTATTCACTCCCCACCACATTTGTTCATTCTTGGCGTTATTTATTTATCTCCTCGTTCGTGTTATTTGATTTGTAGTAAAAGTGACACACACACACAGAGAGAGAGAGAGAGAGAGAGAGAGAGAGGGCACCGGAAGTAGGCAGGAGTAATGCAGGAAATGTCTCTCCTTGTCTACAGAGAGAGAGAGAGAGAGAGAGAGAGAGGCTTTTATGTTCTCCTGGTAGTAAGATTAACTTTTATTTGAAGTTGTGTACTTATATCCTCTTTGAAGTTCTGTACTTATATCCTCTCTCTCTCTCTCTCTCTCTCTCTCTCTCTCTCTCTCTCTCTCTCTCTCTCTCTCTCTCTCTCTCTCTCTCTCAGCAAGCAGCTTAAGAGAAATCCTTCACACATCTCTATTTTTTTTCAGAACTTCGTCTTTCATTTCATTCTTTCTTCCTTCCTTCCTTCCTTCCTTCCTTCCTTTCTTTCTTTCTTTTTTCCGTCCTTTCTTCCTTCTTTCTGCTTCCATCATATCTTCCTTCTTTCTTCCTTCTTTCCGTCGTTTCTTCTTTCCTTCCATTTTTATTTCCGTAATTTCACCTTCTTTTCATTCTTTTTTCCTTTTCTGTCATCCCTTCCTTCTTCTTTCTTTCTTTCCTGTCCTTCTATCTTCCATTCATCTTTTTTTACTTACGATCGTTTTTTTCTCCATTCTTTACTTCCTTCATTCCTCTTCCCTCATCCTTTCTAATCCTTCTTTCCATCCTTCTTTTCTTTCATCATTCAAATTTCTACCATTCTCCTAATTTCTTTTTCTTTGATTTACTTCTTCATTCTATTTTAAGTTCTTTTCTTCCATCTTTCTCCATTTTCTCTCTTCCTTCTTTTCCTTGAGTTTCCCCTTATATATATCCTTCTGCCCTTCCTTCCTTCCTTTCTTCCTTCTTTTATGACTTCATCCAAATAATCCTTCCCACTCCTTCATTACATCCTTTGTGATCATTCTTCCCTTGTCATCCTCCTTTCATTTTTACTCTCTCTCCATTTCCTCTACTCATTCTTTTCTTTCTTCATTATCTTTTTCGTTCTCCTTTATGTCTCCCCTTTATCTAGTTCCTTCTTACGTGTCTCTCTCTTCTCTCTTCTCTCTCTCTCTCTCTCTCTCTCTCTCTCTCTCTCTCTCTCTCTCTCTCTCTCTCTCTCTCTCTAAGTTTGGTTTGTGTTATTTATTCATTTATTTGCTTTCTTTTTGCTGTTATTATGTCAAAATTCCCTTTTGAAATGAGTAAAAAAGTAGAATTTGTTATTTTTCACTTCATTCTTTTCTGTTTTTATTTTCCTTCAAGCTGACACGTGGCGGGAAATATTATTAAGTTTTTTTTTCATGTGTGTGTGTGGGGAGGGAGAGAGGGAGAGAGAGAGAGAGAGAGAGAGAGAGAGAGAGAGAGAGAGAGAGAGAGAGAGAGAGAGACTTTTCTATCTTTCTTTTTTTTTATGTAGGGGAAATGAAAGATAGTGTATGGTGTGTGTGTGTGTGTGTGTGTGTGTGTGTGTGTGTGTGTGTGTGTGTGTGCATGTGCGTGCATGTGTTCGTGCTTAAAGTTTTCCAATACACGTAATTCAATTTGAGTTTTGATAAAGAAAAAAATCGAGGGACATAAAACTTACATACACACACACACACACACACACACACACACACACACACACACACACACACACACACACACACACACACACACACACACACTCTCTCTCTCTCTCTCTCTCTCTCTCTCTCTCTCTCTCTCTCTCTCTCTCTCTCTCTCTCTCTCTCTCTCTCTCTCTCTCTCTCTCTCTCTCTCTCTCTCTCTCTCTCTCTCTCTCTCTCTCTCTCTACCCCTTTAAAGTAGCACTAGTAAATACCACAAGAAGCAAACGATCCTCCTCCTCCTCCTCCTCCTCCTCTTCCTCTTCCTCTCCTCCTCCTCCTCCTCCTCCTCCTCCTCCTCTTTCTCCTCCTCCATACCCTCTAAGGAATCAGAACCATTGGTATAGTGGTAAAGAGGATCAAAATAGGCATTCAATAGTCTATATTTTCTCCACTTAAGAAATAAAAGCCCCTTGGGAAGAGAGAGAGAGAGAGAGAGAGAGAGAGAGAGAGAGAGAGAGAGAGAGAGAGAGAGAGAGAGAGAGAAATAGGGGGAGCAGAGAAGAAAAGGGGATCGACCTGCCTCTCTCTCTCTCTCTCTCTCTCTCTCTCTCTCTCTCTCTCTCTCTCTGGGTCGTGCAATAGAAGGTGAAGAAAAAGAAAGGTGAGACCGGAGGAGGAGGAGGAGGAGGAGGAGGAGGAGGAGGAGGAGGAGGAGGAGGAGGAGGAGGAGGAGGAGGAGGGTAGTAGAATTCGAGGTGGAGAGAAAGAGAACGTGAAAGGAAACTAAGGAGGTTACAGTGAATTACGAAGATAAAAGAAAAGAAAAGGAAAGGGAAAGAAAAATAGGAAAAGGAATATGAGATAAATGCTGAAAAATTAAAAAGAATGAAAAATGAAAAGAAAAAAAAAGAAAGTTGGATAAAAAAATATATTGAATGAACATAAAGGAGAAAGAAGGAGATGAAAGAGGAAAATGGAAGAAAAGAGATATACAAAAGGAATGATATTGTAAAGAATAAGATAGAGTGAATGAAAGAAGATTAAAGAGAGAAAGAGAGATGAGAAGAAAAATATATAAGAAAAATGTGATGGATTGGCGGGGAGAGAGAGAGAGAGAGAGAGAGAGAGAGAGAGAGAGAGAGAGAGAGAGAGAGAGAGAGAGAGACATTCCGACAGTTTAAACAGACTTTTAACCTAACAGATAACGAAGTGATAGACAGACAGACAGACAGAGAGACACAAACAGACGTAGAGACTTACTGACTGATTAATTGATGAAGGAAGGAATCTATCAATGCTTTTTGGAAAATGAAATGAAGCTGAAAGAAATCTGAAGGAAATTTTGAACTGGTGAGGAAAAAAAGTAGAGAAGAGATGGAGGAGGAGGAGGAGGAGGAGGAGGAGGAGGAGGAGGTGTTGGTGGAGGAGGAAGACGAGGACGAGAAGATGTGGTTTACGAGGCACTAGAAAAAGAACGAAGAAAAAAAAAGAGGAGGAGGAGGAGGAGGAGGAGGAGGAGGAAAGAGAAAATGGGGAAAAGAGAGAGAGAGAGAGAGAGAGAGAGAGAGAGAGAGAGAGAGAGAGAGAGAGAGAGAGAGAGAGAGAGAGAGATTATTAAAGAGAAAATGTACGAAAATAGGTCTTACTGCTTGAGAGAGAGAGAGAGAGAGAGAGAGAGAGAGAGAGAGAGAGAGAGAGAGAAAAGAAGAAACCGACAGATTATTAAAGAGAAAATGTACGAAAATAGGTCTTACTGCTTGAGAGAGAGAGAGAGAGAGAGAGAGAGAGAGAGAGAGAGAGAGAGAGAGAGAGAGAGAGAGGGCGAACTAATCAACTATCGGCTCTAGAAACAGGTGGATAATGAATTAACTTGCAACTCACCTGAGGCGCCACGAGCACTCCAGGTATTTGTGAAAGGCAGATGAGGTACAGGGCGGCATAGGTGATCAGGTACAGCACGCAGGAGAAGGTGTTGAAGCTAATAGGGAAGGATCACAGGCTGGTACAAGATTACACGGATTAAGGGAAGCGTTAGATTACAAGAAATAGGGAGAGAATAATAGAGGTATGACAGGAGAACACAGGTGAAGGGTACAGGTGTAGGATTATTAGTGTATACGAGGAATGGCAGGTGTGAAGGTGGGAGTGATGAACCCCTTCTGTACTGGGACGCGATTTTACCACGAGTTTTGTGTACGATTAGACCATTTTTATTGACATTAGGAAGGGTCTATGGAGCGCAGAAGATTAAAGGCTACAGAGTTCACTATTTTAATCAACACATAAGTTTGTGAAGCTGTATAAAATCACCAAATAGTAAGGAGAATGAATATGGAAACGTGTCATGGTACTGAAGGGAGTAAAAACAATATAGGATTAGTTTGGCTACGATAAGACCTTTTTTTTTTTTTTTACACATGAAGGGTCTATGGAAGTCAGAAAATTAATAGCCAGTCTTCACTATTTTAATCCCTACATAAGTTTCTGAAGCTTGAAAATTACCAGGATACAGATATTAGGGAAGATTTTACAGGGATTACAGGTATAGAAAATGAATAGGTTAAGTTATGTTAGGGTAGGTTAGATTAGGTTAGGTGAAGTTAGGTTAGGTTAGGTTAGGCTAGATAAGGTTAGGTCAAGTTAAATTAGATTAGTGCCATAATCAGAAGCGCTTCTCTCTCTTACCGCGACCATGTTTAAAGACCATAGAGACGATTGGCCGAGTTCTAAAGAATATTTATCCTGTTGAAATTGCAGAAAAATTAACATGTCACTAGATTTATAGAAACATCCTTAAAAACCCGAGCCACTTCAACTCGTGGTACAGTGGAACCATGCGTGCTTTGGGGTCCGAGGGTCTTCAAGCGCACGGGTTCGAATCCTGTCCACGGTCCGAGTGTAGATTGGGCTTCCTCACTCGGGGCAACGGTTTCCTCCTTTAGCCCATAAATGACCGTAAAACCCACATCGTATAAAAAAAAAAAACTAGAGCCCTTTGAAAATAGTGAAGGTGGGGAGTGTGTCAGAGAATGGACGTAAATTTGAACAGGCTAGCTTAGATTTGGTTAGATTAAGTTAGGTTAGATTAAGTTTGGAGAGGTTAGCTTACATTTGGTTAGGTTAGGTTTGGAGTGTGTCAGAATATGGGCGTAAGTTTGAACAGGTTAGCTTAGATTTGGCTAGGTTAGGTTAGGTTAAGTTTGGACAGGTTATCTTACATTTGGTTAGGTTAGGTTAGGTTAGGTCAAGTTTGGACAGGTTAGCTTACATTTGATTAGGTTAGGTTAGGTTAGGTCAAGTTTGGACAGGTTAGCTTACATTTGATTAGGTTAGGTTAGGTTAGGTTACGTTAGGTTAGCTTTGGTTAGATTCAGGTTACAATAAAAGTGAAGAGTACCAATGAGAAAGGCGGAGCAAACAATGCAGGTTACACTTACAGGTACAGGAGCAGACAGGAAGGACAGGCGGGGCGGCTCACAGGATTCCAACTTTGGTCATCGCGAGAGGTGTCAGAGTTATCAAAACAC
>NC_059281.1:7408300-7425800 GCF_017591435.1 Portunus trituberculatus
TTCATTCATCATTTCTATAATTTCATCCAACATTTTCCCAGCTATCTAATTAATCAGTATTCATCTACATACATTATTAATATTACTTTTTTCATTTACTTTCTTTTATTCTCCTTCCTTCCATCCTTCCTTCACTTCCTTCCTTTTTATTACCCTGTGTATATATTTCTCACCTTTGCTCGACATATGATAATTATCCAATGTTTTCTACGTCAACAGCAACGTTTCTCCCTCTTAATTAAGCATCGTTATTTTACCTGCACCTAATTAACGGCCATTTCCTCTTCTTTTAATTTTGCCATCAATATCACACACACACACACACACACACACACACACACACACACACACACACACACACACACACACACGAGTAACAGAATCGAAAACGTAAATGTGTGTGTGTGTGTGTGTTTGTGTGTTTGTGTTTGTGTTTGTGTGTGTGTGTGTGTGTGTGTGTGTGTGTGTGTGTGTGTGTGTGTGTGTGTGTGTGTGTGTGTGTGTGTGTGTGTGTGTGTGTGTGTGTGTGTGTGCGCTGTTTATATACACTTATATATATATACACAGTTTTGCAAGTAAGAAATAGACCTTATGTACAAATTATTACATTTACGTTCATGATGTATACATTGAAATACAGACATGGAGAGAGAAACACACACACACACACACACACACACACACACACACACACACACACACACACACACAAACACACACACACACGGTAAAAAGTAAACAATGGCTGCTCAATTTTAACTTTCCTGCAGAGAGAGAGAGAGAGAGAGAGAGAGAGAGAGAGAGAGAGAGAGACCACTAAGGTACAGCTCTTTTTCCTTCATTTAATTTCCCTGTCCTCTACTTCCCACAACATTATCTCTATTATCTCTTCTATTATCTCGTTTGCTCTCACCATCTCTTTATCTTCCACTTATTTGCTCCTCCTTTATCTTCTCATTATCCTTTCCTACTTTTCTGTCTTCTGTCTGTCTGTCTCTCTGTATGTGTCTGTGTGTCTATCGGTCTGTCTGTCTGTCTTTCGGTCTGTCTGTCTGTCTGTCTGTCGGTCTCTCTCTCTCTCTCTCTCACCTCATCTCACCTCACTTCTTTCATCCGGCAATTGCGCAGCACATAATGGCTGATCACCTAAATGCGCACCACTAACTTGTATTTTTCTTCCTTTCTTTACCTGCGCAATTATGAGATTTTTTTTATTCTCTTTTTTTCTATCTTTTTTCCTTTTTTTTTCTTTTGTTCCTTTGTCTGGTGGTTTATTTTTGTTTCTTTTCTTCCGTATTGTTATTTTTTTTCCTTTGTTTAACTTTTACCTTTCCATTATTTTGCGTTGCCATTATTTTCCTGTGTGTATTTTATTTTTTGTGTTATTTTTTTGTGGGGGTGTTTATTTTCTGTATGAATTTTTGTGTTGTGTGTGACTTGCTATGTTTTTTTTTTAATCTTTTTTCTTTCTTCTTATTTTTTTTTCAATGGATGCTCAAAGTTTAGTTGCGGTTTACGATCAATACTAATACTAATAATAATAATGATAACAATAACAATAATAATAATAGTAATAATAATAATGATAGTAATAACAACAACGGCAATAGTAATAATAATGATGATGATAATAATAATAATGATCGAAGGCTTTGTTATATGTGCTACACGTCTTTAATAAACACGTGTGTGTGTGTGTGTGTGTGTGTGTGTGTGTGTGTGTGTGTGTGTGTGTGTGTGTGTGTGTGTGTGGAACCAATACGGCTAATTTCCCACACGCACATTCTCATAACTTAAGTTCACACTAGAGAGAGAGAGAGAGAGAGAGAGAGAGAGAGAGAGAGAAAACGCATTCCAGTACAAAACGGAAATACACCTACACACACCGCGTAGTGTAGTGGTTAGCACGCTTGACTCACAATCGAGAGTGCCAGATTTGAATCCCGGTAAGCGGCGATGCAAATGGGCAAGTCTCTTAATGTGTGGCCCCTGTTCACCTAGCAGCAAATAGGTACGGGATGTAACTCGAGTGGTTGTGGCCTCGCTTTCCCGGTGTGTGGAGTGTGTTGTGGTCTCAGTCCTACCCGAAGATCGGTCTATGAGGTCTGAGCTCGCTCAGACTGGCTGGGTAACCAGCAGACGACCGAGGTGAATCACACACACACACACACACACACACACACACACACACACACACACACACACACACACACACACACACACACACACACACACACACGTACACGTAATTCTAGCCTCAATGTCTCTCAGCTTAAGCAGATTTCAGTTCAAGTACCCGCGTAGCTTATAGTAGAGAGAGAGAGAGAGAGAGAGAGAGAGAGAGAGAGAGAGAGAGAGAGAGAGAGTCGTAAGGTCATTCCATCTTGCATTCTTTCATAATTTCTTTTCTTTCCCCTTCATGTTTTTTTTTTTTCCATTTTCCGGTACGTTTACTTGAAATATTTCCCCTTTTTTCCCTTCCTTATTTCTCTTTTTCTTTTCTTTTCTTTTGCTGTTTCGTATTATAATTTTCAATATTTTCCCTCATGTTTGTTTTCCTCTTCTATATATTTGCTTGTCCTTTCCTTCTTTTCCTTTTTTCCTTTCCTAACTTTCACAATGTTGTTCATATTTCCTGTTAGTCTTTCATAATTTTTTTTCAAACTTTATATTTAATCTTCGTTCTATTTATTTTTTTTATATTTCCATTTAGCTATCAGTCCATCTTTTATGTGTACTTTCTTCCTCTCTCTCTCTCTCTCTCTCTCTCTCTCTCTCTCTCTCTCTCTCTCTCTCTCTCTCTCTCTCTCTCTCTCTCTCTCTCTCTCTCATTTTATCTATTTTTGAGGACTCAAATTCCTGTTTGTCCTTCTGCCTTGACCTCCACTTCTTTCTTTTTTTCCCTTCTTCCCTTCCTCTTCTTCTTCTTGCTACTCCTCCTCCTCCTCCTCCTCCTCCTCCTCCTCCTCCTCCTCCTCCTCCTCCTAATCCTCCTAATCCTAATCCTAATCTTCTTTTCCCTTCCTTTGAACCTTCTAAACTTCTTTCCATGTACTTTTCAACGTTGGCTACCACACCCAATCCTCCTCCTCCTCCTCCTCCTCCTCCTCCTCCTCCTCCTCCTCCTCCTCCTCCTCCTCCTCCTCCTCCTCTTCCTCTTCCTTCTGCAGGCGCGCAAGAGGACATTTATATTAAAGTTGCCTGCTGCAGCGCCTTCAGGGAACCTTCAGGCTACCAGAGTGACCCCAGTCCAAAGCCCTTGCCTCCTCCTCCTCTCCTCCTCCTCCTCCTCCTCCTCCTCCTCCAGGGCCACAGGGTTACAGGACCAATAGCCATTTCAGGACAAGGTATTATCCATATTCTGGCAATAACCCGCCCTGTCCACTCTCTCTCTCTCTCTCTCTCTCTCTCTCTCTCTCTCTCTCTCTCTCTCTCTCTCTCTCTCTCTCTCTCTCTCTCTCTCTCTCTCTCTCTCTCTCTCTCTGCGTGTGCATGAAAGGAAAAAGAGGTAAACCATTCTTTTACTTAAGAGAAATCATATTATCTCTCTCTCTCTCTCTCTCTCTCTCTCTCTCTCTCTCTCTCTCTCTCTCTCTCTCTCTCTCTCTCTCTCTCTCTCTCTCTCTCTCTCTCTCTCTCTCTCTCTCTCTCTCTCTCTCTCTCTCTCTCTCTCTCTCTCCTCACGATAAAAGAGAAAAGGTTGAGGGGAAATCTACACAGTCCACATATGTATCTCTTATCTCCTATTATCCTTATCATCAGTATCATTATTAGCTAAGTGTCTCCCCGTGGCTGGCTGCCTCATCGTGATTCAGGACGTCATCAGCTGCAGGAGTGACGTCATGGCTGCGAGGACGGGGAGAAGCCAGCACGAGAGCGGAGAGGGGCGCGGCGACCCACTCAGGTGTTGCATTGCAGCCGTCTCTTCGTCACCTAGTGGGAGAGAGGGGAAGGAGAGGGGAGGAGAGGAGAGGGGAGGGAGAAAGGGAGTGTTGATTATAAGATATAATTAAACTTTTGTGAATTATTAATGTTACATAAAGGTTTAACTTGTCATTACCGCTGCTGTACTACTACTACTACTACTACTACTACTACAGCTACTGCTACTGCTGCTACTGCTACTGCTACTGCTATTAATTCTAATACTAATACTATCACTACAACTACTATTACTACTACTACTACTACTACTGCTACTGCTGCTACTACTTCTGGTGATAGATAACAACAACAACAACAACAAAAACAACAACAACAACAACAAAATCAACAACACTAATGATACTAAAAATGATAGTAACAATAATAATAACAATAATAACAATAATAAAAAAGATAATAGTAATAAGAAATAAAACTAAAAGGATGATTTATATTTAACACTAAAAAAACAATTCCACTTTTTCCAGGTGTTTGCAATATCACATTGAACAAGTTGACGTGATAAAAGGTATGTAAATGTGTGTGTGTGTGTGTGTGTGTGTGTGTGTGTGTGTGTGTGTGTGTGTGTGTGTGTGTGTGTGTGTGTGTGTGTGTGTGTGTGTGTGTGTGTGTGTGTGTGTGTGTGTGTGTGTGTGTGTGTGTGTGTGTGTGTGTTCGTATGTGTGTGTGTCTGTTTTGGAGACGAGAGTGTATGCAAATTTCTATCGGATTGAGCGTAGGAGGGAGGGAAGGAGAGAGGGAGGAAAGGAGGGAAGGAGGGAGGAGAAAGGGGGTCAAACAGGCTGTCCAAATCAGACACCCAAGAGACTGTTGTGATTTGCTTGACTGGAGGAGGAGGAGGAGGAGGAGGAGGAAGAAGAAGAAGAGGAGGAGGAAGAGGAGTAGGAGGAAAACAGAAATACAAGGAGTGCATCAACAGTGAAAGACTTTTGTTCCTTATTATCTATTCTGGAGGAAGAGGAGGAGGAGGAGGAGGAGGAGGAGGAGGAGGAGAGAAAGAGGAAGAAAAAGAAATCAGACAAGAAGAAGAAGAAGAATTAGGACTATAAATGGAGAAAGACAATAAAAAAACAACTTCAACAACAAAAGAAGAAGAAAAGGACGAAGAAGAAGAAGACGAAGAAGAAGAAGAAGAAGAAGAAGAAGAAGAAGAAGAAGAAGATAGAAAAGAATGGAAATAAAAAAAATGACCACAAAAAAGATGTACAAAATTATAAGTTGACGAAAAAATAAAGCAATGAAAAAAAAAGAAAAAGGGAAAAAAAGTAAAGAAAAAAGTAAGGGAAAGAAAAGTAAATCAATGAATCACACTTCACCAATACAAACTCAATAAAAAGGAAAGAAAAAGGAAAACAAGGTGAAATTGTAGCAAAAGAGGAAATGAAAGGAGGAAAATATAGGCAATTTTTTTTAGATTTTCACGAATATGTAAGTTTGAATACAATAAAACAAATAGAAGGCTGTTGGGAAAATAGGATGCGGGAAAACTTATATTTGCTGATTGGAAACAAAGAGAGAGAGAGAGAGAGAGAGAGAGAGAGAGAGAGGTTGAACACGAAAGCAAACAATAGGCGCAAAAAAAAATTGCTCTTTTGAGAATAAAATTAAGTCAAAAACGAATATTGGTTACTGAGCATTTTGTAACTGAACGATTTATGCTCACACTGCAGTATTCTCTCTCTCTTTCTCTCTCTCTCTCTCTCTCTCTCTCTCTCTCTCTCTCTCTCTGTATGCTTTTAATAATATCAAAAATGTGTCAAAATTCAATATTGTTATATAATAGAGTTTAGTGTAAGCCTTTACGGATTGAGAGAGAGAGAGAGAGAGAGAGAGAGAGAGAGAGAGAGAGAGTGAGTGTGTGTATGTATATATATATATATATATATATATATATATATATATATATATATATATATATATATATATATATATATATATATATATATATATATATATATATATATATATATATATATATATATATATATAGAGAGAGAGAGAGAGAGAGAGAGATATATAATTAATTTATTTTTGGGGAATCTAAAAACGGAAAAATGAGAACACATCATTTATTTGTCAGTAATCAAGTGATAAAAATGGTAATGAGAGAGAGAGAGAGAGAGAGAGAGAGAGAGAGAGGTGGCGTATTCTGACTTTCATATCACTAATTTCCCCTTGGCTGCACTTTACGATCTCTCTTGCGATCAGTATTGTAATGAACGCCAAAGCCATCAAGGAAATCAATTTGAATATTTCCCCCCTCTAAATTTGCCCATCCCTCTCTCTCTCTCTCTCTCTCTCTCTCTCTCTCTCTCTCTCTCTCTCTCTCTCTCTCTCTCTCTCATTTTTCCCTCTCCAATTCATATTTCTCCTCCTTTTAGATTTCTGGTTATTTTTATGCCCTAGTTTCCTTCATTATTTTCTTTATTTTCTTCTCTTTCTGTCTTCATTTCTCTCCCAACTTTGCATTTTTTTTTATTTCATCTGTATTTTTTTTTCATTTTCTCGTTCATCCCAATTTTTCCTACGTGTTATTTTTTTAATCTTATTTTCTTCTTTTTATTTTCATTTCTCTTCCACTTTTTTGCATTTTTTTTTCACCTCATTTTTCTTAATTTTCTTGCTCATTCAATTTCTCCTACGTGCTTTTCTTCACTATTTTTCTTATTTCCTTTTTTTTATTTTCATTTTTCTTCCATTTCTCGCATTGTTTTCAGTTCACCTTTATTTTCTTCTTTAATTTCTCGCTGCTCCCAATTTTCCTTTCAGTCTTCCGTCACTTTCCCCTCATTGTCCCTTCATCTCCCCTTCCTTTCCCCTCTTTGGTAATTCTGAGTGTTTCAGTGTTGCACTTATTCTGTCATTCTTCTTTATTCCTCATTATATCAACGTTCTCTTCCTCCTCTTTTATTTCTCCTCTTTCTCTCTCCTTCCTTGAATATTCTCTCCTTTTTCTTCTTTTTATTCCTTCCTATTCACTTTTTTCCTTTTTTCTATTTTTTACTTTGTTTTTTTTCTTTTCTTTTTTTCAGCTTTCTTTTCTTCATATACTCCTTCATATCTCTGGTTAGACTGACTCTCTCTCTCTCTCTCTCTCTCTCTCTCTCTCTCTCTCTCTCTCTCTCTCTCTCTCTCTCTCTCTCTCTCTCTCTCTCTCTCTCTCTCTCTCTCTCTCTCTCTCTCTCTCTCTCTCTCTCTCTCTCTCTCTCTCTCTCTCTCTCTCTCTCTCTCTCTCTCTCTCTCTCTCCTTTCCCCTTGCATGTCACTTGTTCTTGTCAATTATATTTCTTCTCTGCCCTCACTCCCTTTTTTTACATTCCACTTCCCTTTACATCATCTTTCTTTCGTCTCTCTCTATTTCCCCTCTCCTCTCCTCTCTCTTCCCCTCACCTTTGCCCTCTCACGCGTACTCCAATTCCTCTCCCCTTCATCTCTTACCGTCATTTTTTATTCATTTTCTTTTTTTTTTTCTCTTTTATATACTGTCATGCTTTCGTCTGCCACTTCATTCATCTCTCTCTCTCTCTCTCTCTCTCTCTCTCTCTCTCTCTCTCTCTCTCTCTCTCTCTCTCTCTCTCTCTCTCTCTCTCTCTCTCTCTCTCTCTCTCTCTCTCTCTCTCTCTCTCTCTCTCTCTCTCTCTCTCTATCTCAATCTCAGTTTCCTTGTCTCTTCTTCCTGTCTTCCTTTTCCTACTTTTTTAATTTTCTTTTTCTTTTTTTTTTAATTCTCTCACTCACTCGCTTCTCTCTCATGTCTCATTAGGAAGCTCTTAGTCACTTACACACTATTTGTATACTCTCTCTCTCTCTCTCTCTCTCTCTCTCTCTCTCTCTCTCTCTCTCTCTCTCTCTCTCTCTCTCTCTCTCTCTCTCTCTCTCTCTCTCTCTCTCTCTCTCTCTCTCTCTCTCTCTCTCTCTCTCTCTCTCTCTTTCTGCTTTAACTGTTCATTTATACAGTCAGTCTCAGTCAGTCATGCATTCAGTCTGTGTTGTGTCTCTATCTGTCGCTTTGTTTGTCACTCCCTCTGTCTGTTCTTGAGTCTTTCTCGTTATCTCTCCTTTGTCTATTTTGAGGGCTGTGTATGTTTGTGCATGTCTGTGTATGTTTGTCTGTTTGTTTATCTGTGTGTATGGCTATCCGTGTGTCTGTCTGTATGTGTGAATGGCATGTCTAGGTATTTACTGTTATATTGTGTGTATTAGTATCTTTTAATTTACCTTTTTTTTCCGGTTTTATCTCTCGCTATTATCTATTTCTCTATTTCTCTTTATCCTTTAACTTTTTTTTCCTTCACCCTTCCACACACACACACACACACACACACACACACACACACACACACACACACACACACACACACACACACACACTTCAGTACCCCCTTGCCACCCTCAGGATCCTACCTTTTCGGAAGTAACGGGTTTGCGAGTCAATCACTTGTATTGGCAAGGTAATGGTGGGAAGGGAGGCAGGAGAGAGAGAGAGAGAGAGAGAGAATAGGTAAGAAAAGAGATAAGGAAATAAGATGAATAAAAGAGGGAAAGGAGAGAGGCAAGTAAATACGAAGAAGGAAAAGAGAAAAAGAAAAGAAGGAAATTAATGAATATATTATTAATTAGTGGGAAGAGGAGTGGATGAAAGCAGGGAATGAAGAAAGGGAAACAGGGAAGAAGGAAAGGAGGATTTGATGGGTAGAGAAGGAAGAAGAATGAATGAATGAATAAAGGAAGGAAAGAAGGAAGGAAGGAAGGAGAGAGAGAGAGAGAGAGAGAGAGAGAGAGAGAGAGAGAGATGAAAGAAGGGATAGGTATGCAAATATGTTGAGAGGAAGGGAAAAGGAATGTAGGAGAGGAAGGGGAATAATATAAAGAGGAAGAGAAATATGAGAAATATAAAGAAGGAAAGACAGGAAATATGGATAAAGCAGATAGAGAGAGGAAGAGATGAAGGAAAGATGCATGAGGGAGAAAAGGAAGGAAGGAAGAGAAAGGGAGGGAGTGAAAGGTGCATGAATAAAGGAAGGAAGGAAGGGAGGAGGGAGAGATGGAGGGAGGGAGAGGGAGTGAGGGAGGGAGGGAGAGAGAGAGTGAAAATAGAGAAGGAGAGAAACGAGAAAGTGGAGGGAAGATAGCAGAGAGAGAGAGAGAGAGAGAGAGAGAGAGAGAGAGAGAGAGAGACCACAAATGAACAGAAATAAGAAAATAGTAGCATCATACCTGTAGAAAAGGGCTATTCTTAAGAAACTACACCAAAAACAATACAGTGAAAGAAACAGGATAGCAGAGATGAAGGCTTCTCCCCACCAACCTCTACCTTCAGTAAGAGTTGGCTGGAAGAAGAGGAGGAGGAGGAGGAGGAGGAGAAAGAGGAAGAGGAAGAAGAAGAGGAAGAGGAAGATGAAGGCTATGAGAGTGAATAAGGGACAATCTGGGTTAGAGAGAGAGAGAGAGAGAGAGAGAGAGAGAGAGAGGATAGCCAAATTGGGTCGTTCAGCCCTGGATTGGTTCTGCCTTAATATACAGGCGAAGGTGGAGTTAGGTCATTCTGGGTCAAGTTATAAGGGGTCACTACTCTCCTCCTCCTCCTCCTCCTCCTCCTCTTACTCCTCCTCCTCTTCCTTCGCTCTTCTTCCTTCTCTTCCTTCATGTAGCGTTTTTAGTCTTCAGTTATTCTTGTTCTACGTTAGTTATGACTCTCTCTCTCTCTCTCTCTCTCTCTCTCTCTCTCTCTCTCTCTCTCTCTCTCTCTCTCTCTCTCTCTCTCTCTCTCTCTCTCTCTCTCTCTCTCTCTCTCTCTCTCTCTCTCTCTCATTTTTCGTCGTGTTCTTTGTTAGATATTTAATTAAATTTATTATTAGTTCCTCCTCCTCCTACTCCTCTTCCTCTTCCCTTTAGTCCTTTTTCATCTTCCTCCTCTTCCTCGTCCTCCTCCTCGTTCTCTTTCTTTTCCTCCTCCTCTTCCTCTTTCTCTTTCTCCTCTTCCTCTTTAGACACAAAAGAACAAATTAATTTTCCGCAACAAAGGAAAAGAAATGCTGGGAAAGTAACACATAACTAAATGAGAGAGAGAGAGAGAGAGAGAGAGAGAGAGAGAGAGAGAGAGAGAGAGAGAGAGAGAGAGAGAGAGAGCATTAGTCCTTTTACATTCTGGTGAAGGAAAGGGTTAGGTTAGGAAGAGAAATGCAAGGAAAAGAAAGAAAATAAGAGAAAAATTCAATAAAATGGAAAGAAATAAGGAAGGGAAAGAAAAGTAAAAAAGAAAAGAAAAAAGAAGAAAAATCATGTTAGGAGAGAAAAGAAGAAGGGAAGAAAATTACAAAGGAAAGAAATGGAAAAGGAAGAAAATGTACAGAAGGAGGAAAACCAAGGAAAAGTAGAGGAAAAGCGGTGAGAAGGGGAGAGGCAAAGAAAAATAAGGACGAAAAGAGAAAGAAAGGAGGAAAGAAAAGTGAAGAATGAAGTAAATATAGAAAAGAAAAGAAAAGATGAAAGAAATGAAAATGAAAGAACGAAGGTCAACGAAAAGAACAATTAATAACAAAACACAACAAATAAGAAAAGACGAAAGAAAAAAGAACAGGAAAATAAAAGAGAAAAGAAAATAAATGAAATGGAAATAGATAAAAAGCAAGAAAAGAAGGAGAGAAAGAAAGAAATAAGAAATAGAGACAGACCATCAACATTCATACCAAAAGAAAAGGAGAGGAAAAAGAAAATGAATGAAATGGAAATAAAGTAAAGAAATAAAGAAAACAAAGAAAGAAGGAATAGAGACCCACCACCACACCACCACCACCACCACCACCACCACCACCCACCACCACCACAACACCATTAACATTATCATCACCACCTTTGCATCGTGAAGTATTCTGTCTTGTGGTGCTTCCAATATTGATTACCTGCTTGTCTGACGAAGAGGAGGAGGAGGAGGAGGAGGAGGAGGAGGAGGAGGAGGAGGAGGAAGAAGGGGAGGAGGAAGAGGAGTAGATAGTGCTGTTGTTGGTGGTGGTGGTGGTGATGGTGGTGGTGGGAGGAAGAATAGAGAAACAGGTGTTGTTAGAGAGAGAGAGAGAGAGAGAGAGAGAGAGAGAGAGAGAGAGAGAGAGAGTATTTTATTTGATCTCTGTTTACCCCCTAATCAGTGCACCATTTCTTTCTTTTCTTCTTCTTCTTCTTCTTCTTCTTCTTCTTCTTCTTCTGATTTTCTCCATTTCAGTCACACTTAATTTCTTTTTCTCTTTGCCATCCTCCTCCTCCTCCTCCTCCTCCTCCTCCTACTTTCTTCTCTCCCTCCTTTTCTTCTTTCTCTTCATCCACCTCTCTTTATCTTCTCGGAAATTGAGAGGAAGGAGGAAGGTGGAGGAAGATGGAGGAGAGGTGAAGGAGGATTGAAAGAGAGGAGAGAGAGAGTTACGAGAAGGAGAAGAAGGCGGAAGTAAAAGATATAGGAAGAGGAAGAGGAAGAAAGAGGAGGAAGAGGAAAGAGAGGAAGAGAAGGAGGAGGAGGAGGAGGAGGAGGAGGGGAATTACAAATATTAATGAAACTGAAGAATATTAGTCAAGGAGGTCATCACCCTAATAGAGAGGAGGAGGAGGAGGAGGAGGAGGAGGCGAAGAAGGAGGAAGAAGGGGAGGAGAACTAGGCTGGGAAAGGGATATAGTGGAGATGAGCCGGACTTGTGGAGGATAAGGGAGATGAGAGGGAGATAAGAGACAATGTGGTGGTAGGTGGTGAGAGCGTCTTGTGTGGAGATTAGTGGAGACTCTGGGAGATGAGAGGGTGAGAGGGTGAGAGAGAGAGAGAGAGAGAGAGAGAGAGAGAGAGAGAGAGAGAGAGAGAGAGACAATTACACCTAAAGCAAATAAGTAAGGAATGGTAGTAAATGAGACAAAATGAAGACGAAGAGAGAGAGAGAGAGAGAGAGAGAGAGAGAGAGAGAGAGAGAGAGAGAGAGAGAGAGAGAGAGAGAGAGAGGGACAGGAGCGTGAAGAATGAGGAAGGCAGGAGGAGGCTTACTGTAATCTAGTCACTACGTGTCTCTCTCTCTCTCTCTCTCTCTCTCTCTCTCTCTCTCTCTCTCAGTGCTAATACGAGAGAGAATGAAGCCTCTTACGTGTTTCAGAAGCCAGTATGAAGCCTCGAAATAGCCTGATGTGAAGCAGAAATGTGAGACAGCGAACAAAGGGAGATAATAAGCATGAGAGAGAGAGAGAGAGAGAGAGAGAGAGAGAGAGAGAGAGAGTATATAATGTTGAAGAAAAAAAAGAGACCATTGAAAATACAATAATAATTAAAAGAAAGAAAATAATTTGTCTTAGAGAGAGGAAATATCAAGAAGAGGAGGAGGAGGAGGAGGAGGTGGTGGTGGAAGATGAGAAAGAGGAGCAGATGAGGAAGAGAAAAGAGGATTGCGAGGGAAGAAAGTCTTTTCACCAAGGGAAAATTATTACATTAATGCAGCTATCTTCTTCCTCCACCTCCTCCTCCTCCTCCTCCTCCTCCTCATCCTCCTCCTCTTCCTCCTCCTCCTCTTCCTCCTCCTTCTCCTCCTCCTCTTCTTCTCCTCCTCTTCCTCTTCCTCTTTCTCTCCTCCTCCTCCTCCTCCTCCTCCTGTTCCTCCTCCTCCTCTTCTTGCTTCTTCTCCTCCTCCTCCTCCTCCTCCTCCTCCTCCTCCTCCTCCTCCTCCTCCTCCTCTTCCTTCTATTCCTCCTCTTCCTTCTTCTTCTTCTTCTTCTTCTTCTTCTTCTTCTTCTTCTTCTTCTTCTTCTTCTTCTTCTTCTTCTTCTTCTTCTTCTTCTTCTTCTTCTTCTTCTTCTTCTTCTTCTTCTTCTCCTCCTCCTCCTCCTCCTCTCCTCCTCCTCCTCCTCCTCCTCCTCCTCCTCCTCCTCTTCCTCCTCCTTCTCTTCCTCCGCTTCTTCTCCTCCTCTTCCTCTTCCTCTTTCTCTTCCTCCTCCTCCTGCTCCTTCTGTTTCCTCCTCCTCCTCTTCTTCCTCCTTCTCCTCCTCCTCCTCCTCCTCCTCCTCCTCCTCCTCCTCCTCGTCTCTTCTTCCTTCTCTTCTTCTTCTTTTCTTCTTCTTCTTCTTCTTCTTCTTCTTCTTCTTCTTCTTCTTCTTCTTCTTCTTCTTCTTCTTCTTCTTCTTCTTCTTTCCTCCTTCTCCTTCTCTTCCTCCTCCTCCTCCTCCTCCTCCTCCTCCTCCTCCTCCTCCTCCTCATCTTCCTCCTCCTCCTAATCCTCCTCCTCTTCTTTTTCTTATTCTTTTTCCTCCTAGTCTTCTCCTCCTCCTCCTCCTCCTCCTCCTCTTCCTCTTCCTCTTCCTCTTCCTCTTCCTCTTCCTCTTCCTCTTCCTCTCCTCCTCCTCCTCCTCCTCGTAAGCCGCCTTGGATGTTACCTGTGAATTAGTTATTGATGCTGGAGAAGGCTGGAGTGTGTTTCCCTCTATGTGTGTGTGTGTGTGTGTGTGTGTGTGTGTGTGTGTGT
This sequence comes from Portunus trituberculatus, assembly GCF_017591435.1. Taxonomy (NCBI): domain Eukaryota; kingdom Metazoa; phylum Arthropoda; class Malacostraca; order Decapoda; family Portunidae; genus Portunus; species Portunus trituberculatus. The sequence continues at coordinate 7,421,728 of NC_059281.1, forward strand.
GTGTGTGTGTGTTTGTTATATATAGCCCATGATCGTTACGTGTTTGCCGTATTTGGCGCAACCTGTTTCTCTCTTCTCTCTCTCTCTCTCTCTCTCTCTCTCTCTCTCTCTCTCTCTCTCTCTCTCTCTCTCTCTCTCTCTCTCTGAATCGAACTTTACTTTATTTTTAGTTACCTTCTTCCTTTTCTATTTTTTTTTTCCTTTTCCTTTCCTAACTTTTAACTATGTACATGTTGATCTATTCTCTTCTATCTCCTTATTTTTGTTGCATTCATTCATATATGTCGTTTTTCCTTCTTTCCTTCTTTCTTTTCTTCCTTCTATTCCTTCTTTTCTTCCTTCTATTCCTTCTTTCTTTCCTTCTCCTCCATCCAATATTCTCTTTTCCCTCCTTCTTTCCTCCTTATCTTCTTATTTTTCCTCCATTCACACTTATCCGCTGGTTTTCCTTATATACACTTTCACTTCCGTAACCTTCACTCCTCTTTCCCCTTCCACCCTCCACCTTTCCCATCCACCTTCCCCTCCACCTTCCCCCTCCACCGTCCCCTGCACTGAACATAACCTCCACACACACTGCTCCTCATCTTTAAATTTCCATTGGGAGCAGTGCAAAGTAAATATGGAACTGGGGTAAGGGGACGTGTGGAGGGAAGGAGGGGTAGGATTTCCACTTTTACCTCATCTTCCACTTCACATTTATACGACTAGCACCACCACCACCTCCTCCTACTCCTCTATTTCCTCTTCTTCTTCTATTGCAACTACTACCATTACTACTCTTTATATTCCTCTTCTTCTCACCCTCTTTTCGTCCCCCTTTCTCAGTCAAGGGTGGAGCTAATGACAGTAACAGCAGTAGTAAGAGTAACAATTCACAGGTGACATGTTCTCTACGCCCGAGTCCCCCGTCAGGAAGTAACAATGGCGAGGCGGTAGATACGGCGGCCTGGTGGAGTGAAGCACGGAGGGTGTATAGATGAAAGAGTAGATAAATGAATATGTACGACTGAGGTTATTTGGTCTCTCTCTCTCTCTCTCTCTCTCTCTCTCTCTCTCTCTCTCTCTCTCTCTCTCTCTCTCTCTCTCTCTCTCTCTCTCTCTCTCTCTCTCTCTCTCTCTCTCTCTCTCTCTCTCTCTCTTTATTCTCAGTCCCTTTTCATGCCTTGTCACACTGGTAATGCTGAATCCGTGTTGCGTTATCAGTACTGCTAAAAATAAACGCTTCTGTGAAATTGATAAGGCTCTTCTCACCTGCACAGTGTTTTTTTTTCCCGTACTGGTGACAGAATTGTTGCACCGTCACTGCGATTATTTGGAAGTGACTCTTGAAAAAATAATTCCCAACCGCGTCTTGTTCTCCCTTTAATCCCTTCAATACTGGGACATATTTTTTTGCCTTGAGATTTGCGTACGATTAGACCATTTTATTGACATTAGGAAAGGTCTATTGAGGTCCGAAGATTAATGGCCAGTCTTCACTATTTTAACTCTCCATATAAGTTTCTAAAGCTGTTTAAAACCACCTAATGTTAAGTAGAATGAATATGGAAACGCGTCATGGTCCTGAGGGGATAAAACTGTTTTCAAAGGCAATAAAGGGGATTAAATTGGTTGTCTTTTCTGTTCTTATATTGATAATAGACATTCTTTTACGTATCACGAGTCATATATTCTTAATAAATACACTTAGTAAATAATGTGTAAGCTTCAATAATACTTTGTTCGAGCCGTTCTCAAAGGCAACAGAAAGGATTACTCGCGTTGTCTTTTGTTTAGATTTATGTTGATGTTAGATATTCTTTTAACTGTCACTTGTCATGAACACACACAATAAACACTCAGTAAACATCAATAATACCTTCTATCAATTCTCAAAGGCGACGAAGAGGATTACTCGGGTTGTCCTTTTCTTATTTAATGTTGATAATAAAAAGTTCTCTTAATTATCAAGAGTCATTAACACACTCAATAAACACTCAGTAAACCTCAATAATACTTTGTTCTTTCAGTTCTCAGAGCCAACAAAGAGGATTACTCTGGTTGTCTCGTTTACTTAAATTCATGACACACAATTCTCTCTAAACTAGATTCATAAACACACATTCACAAAACCTCAACAATACTTTTTTTTTCTATCCGTTCTCAAAAGGCAACGAAGAGAAATACTCGTGTTATTAGGTTTGTTCCTCTTACTGATGACGCACAAGTCTCGACGTACACCAGAATATCCAAAAATACACTCTAAACACGAATTAAACACAAGAAATTCCACTGAAGTCTATTAGGTCCATTAACTCCTTCACTGCTACAAACATGATCTTTCCAACACCCAGGACACCAAGCTAGACGTCCCCAAACACTCACTGGAAAAAAAATAGGTAAAAAGTACAGATTTCCCAGTGTCTAGACAGTGTGATGTGTACAAGTGACTGGAGGAGGACGAGGAATGATTCAGTGGGGCTTGGGACGAATGGGCGATGTGAGAGGTGACGGTGGAAGGGTTAAATGCAAGGAAATAGTTACGAGATACAGACCAAGAGTGAAGAGTTTGTGTAATCTTGTGTTTTTTTTATGCAGGAGGTTAGGTAAGGTTAAGTGTACTGTCCATGATCATCAAAAATTTATGTAGAAAAACCGTCCCATTGGCTAGTAAAATGTAGAGAAAACCTTTACTTGCACTTTAACATATCCATTGCACTGTTTTCCCTGTAGATTTCCTGACGCTATTGTTTATCTTGTTAACATTTGATTATAAAGTAGAGTTTAGTTTGGTTCAGTGTGTCGTCTTCCTCTTCCTCTTCCTCTTCCACTTCCTCTCCTCCTCCTCCTCCTTCTCCTTCTCCTTCTCCTCCTCCTCCTCCTCCTCCTCCTCCTCCTCCTCCTCCTCCTCCTCCTCCTCCTCCTCCTCCTCCTCCTCCTCTTCCTCCTCCTCAGGCGACATACAAGATGAATAATACCCCAATGACAAGTGTGGACAAAGAAAAAGATCTTGGTGTCATTGTTTCAGCAGACCTCAAGCCTAGCAAACACTGTACTGAAGTCGTCAAAACTGCGAATAAATTAGTTGGTTTCATTGGACGATCTTTCACTTTCAAGTCCGAGAAAATAATATTAACATTATATAACTCACTCGTCCGTCCACATCTCGAATACAATGTTCAGTTTTGGTCACCGTATTACAAAAAAGATATCGAAAAATTAGAAAAAATACAACGCAGATTAACAAAAATGATCCCAAGGCTGCGGAACAAATCCTACGAGGAACGCCTAAAGGAATTAAATTTATTTTCTCTTGAGAAACGGAGAGTAAGAGGCGACCTTATCATGCTTTTCAAAATTTTTAATGGGTTTGCAAATATGAATATTCAAAAATACGTATCAGTCGACCAGTCAAATGTCACCAGAAGCAATGGTTTTAAAATTGTTGGTAAGCGCTTTGTAACAAATGAAGCCAAACACTTTTTCTTTAATCGCATAGTTAATATATGGAATGGTCTGCCATCAAATGTTGTCAACTCAGGTACTATCGAAACATTCAAAGTTCGCCTCGATAAATACTTTGAATCTAATCCCCGGTTGTCGCTATTCATTTCCGAATAACTTGCGCTTTTTCTTTTATCTCCCGGGCCTCTGATCGTGGTTTAAATTGCCCGTTAGTTTGAATTACTCTCACCCTCCATACATGACACAGATAGCCCGGAGTGAACGGTCACTACTTTTACTCTCGATCCGTGAAGGGCTGTGGATAGTCAAACACAAGTAGTCAGACGTAGATTACACATTTCCTTTTCACTCTCTACTAAAATTCCATGTGATTTTTTAATATCACATGGTTTCGCTTTTTTTTCCTGCCAGCCTCAGCTGGAGGGATGGGTGGGGAGGAGCCTTCTGCTTTGCTGTCCTGTCTCTACCACTGGTAGTTAGTAGATAGTCTCCACAAACAGCCTAGAAAAGACCTAAGGGTCTGTTGCTGTTTGTCTTCCTTTGTATTCCTTTGTATTCCTCTTCCTCCTCGTATAATAGGAAGGTAAACGTCGGCAACTCAGTATTGTGTTATTGAGAACTGTGTG
>NC_059281.1:7428300-7445800 GCF_017591435.1 Portunus trituberculatus
TTTACTTATTTTGTCTCTTTTATTCATTCCCTCCTGTTGCCTGTTCCTCAGTTTTCCCTCTTCTTTTTTCTACCCTCTCTTCTCTTCCCTTTACGGTTTACTATGCATTATTCTGTTCTCCCTTAATTCGTTTCCTTCCTCCCTTCCTTAATTGTTTATATACCGATTTAATGATGTTATTTTCTCATTTGTCCTTTCGTTGCTTTGTTATTTGATGAGTTGAATACAATGCACACACACACACACACACACACACACACACACACACACACACACACACACACACACACACACACACACACACACACACACACACACACACACACACACACACAAAGATTATTCTGTCATACATAACCAAAATGAAAAAAAATGTGAAAGGAAATAGAAATGTAATGAAAAAAATATCACACAACAAAACAAAACTTCTAAAAAAACGAGAAAAAAAGATAAACATTAGGCACAAATAGGTAATATACATAGAACACACGTACATACATACATACGTACATACACACACATACGCACATACCTATAAGGACGTGTAAGGTGAGGTTGATTGGTGGTGTACATGAATTCATACACGTGTACACCCCGGAATGCGCGGCCTTGGCTTTTGGGCGTACTAGCGTCACCCTCGCTATGGGCAGGCCTATGGGCGTGGGCGTGGTGGTGGTGGTGGTGGCGGTGGTGGTGGGTGCGGCTGCGGTGGTGGTGGATGGAGTAACAGTGGTGGTGAAGGTGTTGGTGGTGTTGTGGGAGGCCAGTAGAGTGGTGGTGGTGGTGGTGGTGGATGTGGTGGTGGTGGTCTCCTCATAGGCTGGGGTGGAGGTGGAGGCTGTCACGTGACCTTCCTCCACTTGTGTTCCACCCTCCACCTGTTGATAGAAAAATATTGCATTACTACTACTACTACTACTACTACTACTACTACTACTACTACTACTACTACTACTACTACTACTACTACTACTACTACTACTACTACTACTACTACTACTACTACCAATATAACAATTACTTCTACTCGAGCAGTTATCAACAATTATTTTTCATCTTTCAATCTTCATCCGTTTCTTTCCTTCCTCTTCCTCTTCCTCTTTTTCCTTTTCTTCCTCCAGTGATGGGTAAAAAAATGTACTGAAGGAGTTGACGGCAGGAAAAGTTATAATTTTATTCAGGCAAAGCGTAAAGGTGTGTGTATTTTGTCCCTGCCAGATCCTCTTAATTTGTATTCTTTCCACGTTATCCTTACTAAAGTTTTTTTTTGCTCCCCACACTCTCTCTCTCTCTCTCTCTCTCTCTCTCTCGCTCTCGTTCTCGTTCTCGTTCTCTTTTTCGTTCTCTCTGCACCCTTTCCTCACTCCCACCCAAAAAAAAAAAAGATATAAAAGATATGGGAAAAAAATAATGTTCTGTTGTGGAGCAAAAATGTTTACTCTGTAGTTTTTGGAGTGTGAAAGTGTGTGTGTGTGTGTGTGTGTGTGTGTGTGTGTGTGTGTGTGTGTGTGTGTGTGTGTGTTTGTGTGTTTGTGTTTGGTTGTTTGTTGAGTAGTTTCCCTGGATTGTTTGTTTGGGTTGTTGTTGTTGTTGTCGTTGTTGTTGTTGTTGTTGTTGTTGGTGGTGGTGGTGGTGGTGGTGGTGGTAGTGGTGGTGGTGTTTAATTTTTTGCTATGCTCTTTTCATTTGCTTAGATTTCATTTGAGGTTGTTATTAAGTTTCTTTTATCTTAATTATTTTTGTCTTCATTGTCTTCCTTGATGTTGTTGTTGTTGTTGTTGTTGTTCTCTGCTTCATTTGTTGGCTAAAGGAGATATAGTGGTAGGTTAACGTATTACTCTCTCTCTCTCTCTCTCTCTCTCTCTCTCTCTCTCTCTCTCTCTCTCTCTCTCTCTCTCTCTCTCTCTCTCTCTCTCTCAGTATCACAATACCAACACTCTCCTCTTGAAACACGCACTTCCTCTTGTAGTTTCTGTTCACGCTTACTAATACGATTGTAGTTCCCAGGCAGTATTAAAGAATAAAAGGAAAGTTATCGCCTCCCGCTCTTGCTCTTAGTTTACAAAATATTATTCCTCCGGGCTTTTCAAAAATATATGTTACTGTCCTGCTTTTATGAGGCGCAACACTTTCTTCCTAAACTCACGATGGACGCTTCAAACAAAAGATCCCTCCGGTTTTCGAGAGTGTATTGTATCGTTTTTAGATATAATGATCATGCTTTGATTGGGGAGTTTTGCACACACACACACACACACACACACACACACACACACACACGCTTTTTTTTTTGAAGCTTTTCCTCACATGGAATGTTTATAGTATTGGAATAACATTTGGTTTTATTTATTTTTTTTTCAGGATGATTTTGCTTCCTTTTTGAAAATACTGTATAATTATGATGAATTTTAGAGGAGAGATTATTTGTGATGCTTTTCAGTACTAAGTTTTTTTTTCACATTAAAGGAAGTGTGTAAATTATTTAGATGTTCATTTATTTATTTATCTATTTTTCGCCATCAATATTCTCCCTTTAGAGCTTGATAATGATGATTTCGTTGTCGTATACCTATATCTATTTTTCTCTACTTTAGTTTCCCCACGAGATTATTTTCAGTTCTTTCTCTACTGCATCATTTCCTCCCATAATCCTCTCATACACATATTTGATACACATTTATCATATCTCTTCAATGGTTCTGTGCAGCTAGAAAGGAATGAAACTGACATTGTATTCCTTTTTCCTTATTTATCTTTTATCAGAGTATTCATGCAAGCAGTCTTTTGCAGTGCCGAGTCAATAGCACTAACAGCACTGAGCAAAATGTGACTTTGTTAGGAGAGACACGGCAGCCTCGTTTTTATTTTCAACAGTGTTATATTTCAGGAGAGAAAAAGAAAACGCTCTTTATTTTAGAGTAGCCCATCACAGACACACTCGTTAAAGCCACCAGGTGTACTGTTGCTCGTTGTCCCTCAGTGTTCGTGTCCGTTCCTTTGCAAGACTTGATATCTGTCTCTTAAAAGTGTACTCGTATATTGTTTATCTTATTTCAAAAAGAAAAATGATGTATATAATTTTTACTACGACTGCTCAGTGTCATTCTTCTCTTCTGTCTTTGTTTGTTTCCAGGAAGAAACTAATATCTCCTCTCAGAAAAGGTGTAACTTTTATCTATTTTAATTATTTTACAGCGTGAGGCAACAGTTACCATCACTGAGAACAATATGTGAAAATGTTTATAAGCATTTACAAGAGAAAAATAAAAGAGGAATAGTTTTCATATTATCACCAGTTCAAAGTTTGTGGAAGTGTCCGACTGATTACTAATTAAGGAAAAATGTGTCAATCACTAAAGCAAATATGAATTAAGAAAAAAAAAAAAAGGAATAAGACGAGATGGAAAAAAAAAGCAGCTTGAACTCTTGTGTATTGACAATCATATCAAGTATTCATCATCCTTCCTTTGTGTACCTTCTTGTTGCTAATACCAAGATCTCCCCTCAGGCAACTCACCGCCATCCATCTTAACCCTACATACAAAAGGATGAGAGGGAGAAGAGAAAAAATAAAGACCCCATGCACTCGTATCCCACAAAAGACAATAATATCCATCTCCTTGAAACATATGGCTCACCTCCCCTCTTTGAAAATACAACTACCGTTCATCTTGAAGAATAATTCCAGGCTGTCTAAGGTAAAATTTTCTGGCCATAAGAATCCATCAGTGTCCCCTCTTAAAAATCACGGTTTTCCTCTTAAAATTTCCCCGCGGACACGAGTCAAAGTTTCGCCGTTAAATGAAGAAGAAATATTGCCACGGGACCTACCATGACTACGACGAGAGAGAGAGAGAGAGAGAGAGAGAGGTAAGCAAAATAGTAAAAATAGAAATAGAAAAAAAAGAACTTAAATAAAGAATGATTCCATGCAAGATTAATAGAAACATAAATAATGAAAACGAAGAAAAACAAAGGAGAAAAACGAAGAAGAACAGGGATAAGAAAAAAACCAATGACGTGAAAAAGGAAGATGGGGAATGAGGAGAAGGAAGATGACGAGGAATACAAAAGAAAAACGGACCACAACAGCCCTACGGAAACAAACGAGGTTGTTACTTTTAACTTGTTTGTGTGACGATACTGCCACGACAGATTCTATGAGGAAGTAGCACAAGGACAGGAAGGAGGAGGAGGAAGAAGAGTTTTAGGAAATGTATTGTGGGTGGCGGGGACAAGTAAACACGAGGAGCAATGGAGACGAGGACGAGGTGTGTTGGGTACGAATAAAAAAAAATCTCACCTAACTGGATATAAATCTCGTGGCTTTTAAGAGAGAGAGAGAGAGAGAGGTTGATTTACTCATTATATTACTTGTCAGTCTTTATGAAGCAAATGTTTCTTCTTTTTAGGCGATATTGATAAAGAACAACACAACATGAATGCAGATTAAATGAAGCGAGATACAATATACAAAAAAAAATAAGAATAGAAAATGAGACATTGGATGAAAATACAAAGCGGGGAGGTAAATACTAAAGCAGGACGACACACAGTAAATGGAAAAAAAAAAAAACACAGCAGAAAATATAAAAACAAATGCATTGATTTTGATAGACGAAACGAATAATATAATGAATAGCAGAGAGAGAGAGAGAGAGAGAGAGAGAGAGAGAGAGAGAGAGATGCATTCCTCACGAGTACACTAACGTAGGTAAACTTTCACCATGGACCATGACTTTCGCAAATCCCTGAGAACCGTTGTGGAAGTGTTTGATATGTGCGAGGGACGGTCTGGCCTCGAGTGTCGCTTCTTACAGCTATGTGCGCAACATTTCCAAGGCCTGTTCTCTGTCCTGTGTCTTGTGTCCTGTGTCTTGAGTGTCAGCAATAAAGTGCCGTGAATTTGCAAGATGTTCTCAAGATATTCTCAAACATTTCTCCGTCTCTTCGTGATTGCAGTGGAGGTTGTTAATTAAAGGAGTGTCAATTGCATTTTCGTGTTGCTAGTGGTAGTTTAAAGAGTGAAGTGGATGTTCCCTTTATTTCTCTCTTTTTGGTCTAATAGGTTGGAGTTGTAAGAGGGTTTTCTTAATTTTACTGCCGTAATTAAGAGTATTAAGGAATTTTCAAAGTTTTTTTTCATGATTCCAATGATGTAGTGGAAAATATTACGGGACTTTCAAGGGAGTGTTCATGTTTTTGTGAGTTTTACAAGCTGCATTGGAAGATTTTTTTGTGTGTTTTTGTTATTATTTTTCCTGACTTTCAAGTGTACGTTCATAATTCCATTGAGAGTTCGAAAAGGCGTGGTGAAAGTTATGAAGGATTTTGCGCTAGTGAAAAAGAACGTACATGAAAATTTAACTAGGTATCTCTGTGACCTTTAAACGCAAAGCTGATGAGAGAACTAAGCGTTTCACAATACCTGTACCTGTCTTGTTTATGTCGGAGATAGATAGATAGATAGAGAGAGAGAGAGAGAGATTCGATGCTACAAATAAATCTTCGTTTACGTATTTCAGTTATCGTTTAATTAAGACTAGAAAACAAATAACAATTACACAAAACAATTTAAATCAGTCTTAATGTCAATAATAATAATAGTAATGGCAGTAATTATGATGGCAATAGTGGTGGTGATAATAGTAATAGTAATAATGTAGTGTTTAATGCCGGAAATTATTCAGCTGGGAAAGAATTAATACGTTTATTGTTTTATAATGCAGCTCACTGAGGAAAAACAGCATAGGGGGAGGAAATAGTAGTAGCAGTAGTGGTAATAGTAGTCTTAGTAGTAGTAGCTGTAGATATCTGCTGGACAATACAACTGCTACTACTACTACTACTACTACTACTACTACTACTACTACTACTACTACTACTACTACTACTACTACTACTACTACTACTACTACTACTACTACTATTACTACTACTACTACTACTACTGCAGGGAGGCGTCATTTCCAGGGTATACTAAAAGGATTAATAAAGTGTTTGTTTTGGATTGGCATGGGCGCAGAACACGTCAGCTTCAAAGTGGAGGATAATTTGAAGATATTTTAATGCCAATCCATCAAAACTGCGATGAAAAATATTACTGGAGGATTATGAAGTGTGATGAAATTTTATTACCTTTCTGTCTCTCTCTCTCTCTCTCTCTCTCTCTCTCTCTCTCTCTCTCTCTCTCTCTCTCTCTCTCTCTCTCTCTCTCTCTCTCTCTCTCTCTCTCTCTCTCTCTCTCTGTGACAAGTGTGTTTTCTATAAATACCATGTTCATTTGTGTTCTTTTTTCATTCCTTTTTATTTTCTTTTTTTTTTCTCTCTCTTTTTTTTCTCTCTCTCTCTCTTTCTCAGGAGTCAAATTCAGCAACATATTACGATAGAAAAAATCGGAACATGCTTTCAACGTCAATAATTTTATGAGTTTTCTGAACCATTGGAGCAAAAGCAATATTTATCCTCCTCCTCCTCCTTCCTCCTCCTCCTCCTCCTCCTCCTCCTCCTCTCAATGGTCCTTCTCTTTCATTTACCTCCCTTTTTATTCCCTCGTTTTTATCATTGTTTTTTTCATATCTTTCGTTATTTCTTCCATCCTTTTTCTTCCTTCTCATTAATTTCTTATCTTCATCTTTCGTCCTTAATCCATTTTCGTCTTCATTTTTCTTTCCATTCGTCATCTGCTTTTAATTTCCTCCTCCTTCTCCTTATTTCGCCTCCGCTTTCTTCTTTTTTTTCTCTTTTGCGTCTTGTCTCATTTGTTTTCTCCTTTTATCCTTCGTGCTCTTATCCTATTTTCTTCCTTTTCCTCAGCTATCCTCTCCTTTACTTCTCATCTTCGTTTATAATCTTATTCTCCCATTTTTCTTAATCCATCACTTATAAATCATCATTTCTCCATATTTTCCTTCTCTTTTTTTTCTATCTCCTCCTCCCTCTCTCGTTCTATTTTTTTTTATCCATCCTATTTATCATCCATCATCTTTTTTCCTCCTTACCATTCCCTCTCTTTTCCTCTTTCCTTTCTCTTCCTTTATTCCTTTTGTCGTCCACCGCCACTGCTGTCAATACCAAACAAGGGTAAAATGCATAAATTCTTTTTCTTTCTCTTAACATTCTCGAATGATATTTTTCTCAGTACCACAAATATCGTTATTGAATTCATTATTTCAGCATTTTTTTTTTACTCTATAGATGATTTGTTTCTGTTTCCTCGGCATAAAAGGGATGTTGCACTCACTCACACACACACACACACACACACACACACACACACACACACACACACACACACACACACACACACACACACACACACACACACACATTCTCTCTCATTGAAAATTCTAGATGTCTCTCTCTCTCTGTCTCTCTCTCTCTCTCTCTCTCTCTTTTTTTTTTTTTTATTTAAACAAAACTTAATACAAAGGAACATGTACCCAAAGGCGCACTGTCGTGTGCTACCTATTCTAAGGGTACTACAATCTATTTCTCTACAATATTTACAAGACTTAAAAATAGATAATATACAAGATGGTCAGCATGTAAATGGAGCACTATTCGTTTCACTTCACTAGCACTATTCACGCACTGCACTACACTGAGTGTCACGTCACAAAGAGTGTCAGAGGAGTTGGCAGTGTCTGTCTCCACTTATGTGCCATCAGTTTGACACTGTGTGTTCATCTCCTGGACGTGAGGCACCGCGGCCGTGAACAAGTTCCACATCCTGGAGACGCGTCCTGCGAAGGTGCGTTGATGCTGACACCCGTGGGATCGCGGCACCTCTACGGCGTCACCACCATTGAGCACCGTTCTCGTGCTCCGTGCGGTGACTCTTAGAGGATGACGCAGCCCTGCCAGATGTGGCACTCTTTGCACCTGTGCCTTATGGAACACTACGATCGCCGCCACGTCTCTGCGGTGTTCCAGTGAATCAAGGGGACGCTCAGGCTCTGGGTGAGGTGGTAGTGCAGCATCTACTAGCCGTATGGCGCGGCGTTGGATGCTGTCCAGTCTCCTTCTGTGTGTGGCGGCACAGGACATCCAGGAGAGCTGCGTATTCAAGGTGGGGCCGCACCTGTGCCTTGTACAGCAGCAGTCTCCCCTTCCTGTCGAGGAAACTGGCGATCCTTCTGAGAGCGGAGATCCTGTGAGAGGCTTTCTTGGCAATGGTTTTGACATGCCTGTCAAACCTCAGCCCTCGATCCACCTCCACTCCAAGTATCTTGACGTCATCTTGGAGTGGGAGAGCAGCAGCGCCAAAGACAACTTTCCTGCCATTGCTGCCATGGCGGCTGGGGACCGAGAGACAACCATTGCTTGTGTCTTCTCCGGCGCGAATGTCACTTGCCAGCGAGCACCCCACTCCTTTATCACTCGTAGCTGCTGATTGATGGCCTCAGCAGCCCGCCCACTGTCCTGGCGTGGATAGGTATAGGAGAGGGTGCAGTCATCAGCATAGGCCATGACTCCTGGCAGTAGCTGGAGAAGATCATCCACGTAGATATTCCACAGGAGTGGGCCAAGAATTGAACCCTGTGGCACTGATGCCTCCACAGGCAGGGACTCAGATGTTTGCCCGTTGACAACCACCTTGAGGCTTCTGTCCTGCAGGTAATTTCCCAAGAGTCGTAGCAAGCCACCCTGGATGCCTTTAGCACGAAGCTTTTCTAGTAATCCGTTGTGCCATACTTTATCAAAAGCTCCTGCTATGTCCAAAGCAACCACTATAGTGTCCTTGCCGTCGTCGAGGGCGTCCTGCCAATGCCTGGTGAGAAGCATCATTAGGTCGGAGGTTGACCTTCCAGGTCTGAACCCAAACTGTTGGTCTGAGAGGAGGGCATTGTCCTTGAGATGGCTACACACCACCTCTGCCACGACCCTCTCAAACACTTTACCCACCACTGACAACAGGGATATGGGTCTGTAGTTTTTTGGGTCCGTCCTGGAGCTTTTTGTGTGCAGGAACTACTCGAGCCTCCTTCCACACTGAAGGCCAGACGTTTTCCCGTACACAAGTTGTGAACTTGGGTGAGAGGGGCAGCCAGTTCCTGGGAGCATCGCTTCAGCAGGTGCGGGCTGATGTCATCAGGGCCGGTGGCTTTCTGTGTGTCCAGCCCCGCAATAATCGCTTCACCTGCTGATGCGTCACCTCCACCATGGTGACAGTCTTCTCACATTGCTGGACCAGCTGAGGCGGTGGCTGCTGTGGATTCCCGACCTTCATTTTTCCAGCAAACAAGGAAGCCAGCAACTGTGCCCTCTCCTTACTGCTGGTGGCGACAGTACCGTCCTGCTTGCTGAGGGAGGGATGGATTCTTGGTGGCCAGTTCCTTGTTTGTCCTTAACAAGAGACCACCAAGTTTTGTTTCCTACGCCAGTGCCACACAGTTTCCGGCGCAGGCTTTCCTCCCACTTTTTTAAGGCCCACTTGCTGGTTACCACCATCCTCCTGCATGCAGCCCTGTGCAGGTCCTTGTTGCGCCGAGTCGGGTTCCTCTTGTAGCGGAGCCAGGCAGCATACTTTGCCTCGGCAGCAACACGGCAACGGTAGCCAAACCATGGCTGATCCGTCGATCTGGTGGTGTATTCCCTGTGTGGGACGTGGCGTCTCTGGAGGGCGAGAAGGTGAGAGGTGAGTGCAAGTGCTTCACTCTCTGCTCCTCCCTGTAGCAGAGTGGCCCATGGGGTGTGGGTCAGGTCGCGGCGCAGGAAGCCCAGTCTGCTTTGTTCCACAGCCAGATGGTGCGGGTGGTGGCCTCGTCCTGAGCCACGCCCACTTCCAGCTGTGTCAGTACAGCGTGATGGTCAGAGCTGCCCACGAGCCCCAGCTGATGACACTGAAGCTTGTCTTCCTGGTAGTCTGAGATGACAGGGTCTAATGTCCCTCCTCGTTCATGTGTGGGGAAGGTGACATGATCTGTCAGACCCTGCACCTCCAGGAGATTCTCGTAGGCGTCTCTTTCTCTCTCTCTCTCTCTCTCTCTCTCTCTCTCTCTCTCTCTCTCTCTCTCTCTCTCTCTCTCTCTCTCTCTCTCTCTCTCTCTCTCTCTCTCTCTCTCTCTCTCTCTCTCTCTCTCTCTCTCTTTTACAGGAATTCTTTATATACTTTTCTCTCTTTATCTCCAACGTTTTATTTCAATTTATTTCTCTTTTCTGGACATTGCATATTTGTCTTTTTTTCTCTCTCTCTCTCTCTCTCTCTCTCTCTCTCTCTCTCTCTCTCTCTCTCTCTCTCTCTCTCTCTCTCTCTCTCTCTCTCTCTCTCTCTCTCTTGTCACGTGGGATTTAAAGTTACATGCATCGGGTTTTTTCTTGTCCAGCCTCTGATTGAAAGTTGGGTGGGTGGGGAGGAGCCTTCTCTTGTGCTATCCTGTCCCTCTTTAGTATGGTGAAGTAGATTAAGAAGTATGATAGGTGATTTCTTTTTATTTCGTCTTCATCTTTTTTTTTTTTTCATTTTTTTTTCTCAGTTTTAATTTAATTCTCATTTTTTGGTATTTGTGGTCATTTTCTTTCCTTCCTCGTTAATTTTTCTCCTTCGTTTTCTTCGTCTTTGTTTTCGTCTTCCCTCCCAATATATCATCCACTTTCCTCACTCAAGCCTCCTCTCTCTCCTCCTCCTCCTCCTCCTCCTCCTCCTCCTCCTCCTCCTCCTTGACGTCTGCTGAAGCCTGCCGAAGATGTGTCGTTAGCTAGACTTTTTGAGGCAAGGCGGGAAAGTTAGCGGCACTATCAGGAGGAGGAGGAAGAGGAGGAGGAGGAGGAGGAGGAAGGAGGAGGAGGTGAAAGCGTGATGGCATGACCTGAATACCTGAATAACGTAGCAGAAGGTTAGGTCAGGTGACATGGGAGGAGGGAGAGAGAGAGAGAGAGAGAGGGGGGGGGAGGGGTTATCCTATTGTACGTTATCTTTGTCTCTTCTCTCTCACTTTCTTTTCTCTTTCTTTCTCTTTGTGCTTATTTTTGCATATCATTTTATATTCTTTACATTTTTTTCTTAATTTTTCGTTTTATCTTTCTTATTTAAATTTCATATCCTTCTGTTATTTATTATCTCTCTCTCTCTCTCTCTCTCTCTCTCTCTCTCTCTCTCTCTCTCTCTCTCTCTCTCTCTCTCTCTCTCTCTCTCTCTCTCTCTCTCTCTCTCTCTCTCTCTCTCTCTCTATCTATCTATCTATCTATCTATCTATCTATCCATCTATCTATCTCAGTTCTTTTATTCATTTATCATTGTTCTTTTCTTATTTACCTCTCTCCTTCCTTTTTCGCTCTCCCTCTCCCTCTCCCTCTCCTCTCCTCTCCCTCTCCCTCTCCCTCTCATTAGCAACCTCTCATCACTAGCTCATTTCTCACGTTAACCTACTCTCGTGATGCCGTAATTAACCTGCCTGTCACTCTTCCTCTCACCTCTCCCTCCACATTCTCAAAGGCTCCCTCTCCCCCACCCTCTCTCTCTTCCCTCTCCCTTCCCTTCTCTCTCTTTCTAACAAGAAGGGACATGAATTATTCTGTTAGCTCCTCTCTCTCTCTCTCTCTCTCTCTCTCTCTCTCTCTCTCTCTCTCTCTCTCTCTCTCTCTCTCTCTCTCTCTCTCTCTCTCTCTCTCTCTCTCTCTCTCTCTCTCTCTCGTGAAAGTGATATGAATAAGAAATTAATAGAGATGAGAAAATGAATGAATGAAGCAAGGAAATAAGGAAGGAAGGCAGAAGAAGAGATGGATAAGAGAGAAGACGAAAGATAGAAGAAAAGGAGAAAGGGAAGGAAGATGAATATAAGAGGAAAGATGAAAAAGGAAATAAAAGGGAAGAATTTGGGAGATGATAGATAGTGGGAAGGAGGAAAGATGGAGGGGAAAAATGGAAGGAAAATGAGAAAGAAGAGTAGGTGGGAAGGAAAGTGATAGAGAGGGAGGGAAAGAAGAGGAAAGTTTGGCTATGAGTGGATAAAGGATGCCGGGAATGAGAGAGAGAGAGAGAGAGAGAGAGAGAGAGAGAGAGAGAGAGAGAGAGAGAGAGAAACAGGGTTAGTGTCAAGACGTGAAAGTGCATGAATTTTCTCTCTCTCTCTCTCTCTCTCTCTCTCTCTCTCTCTCTCTCTCTCTCTCTCTCTCTCTCTCTCTCTCTCTCTCTCTCTCTCTCTCTCTCTCTCTCTCTCTCTCTCTCTCTCTCTCTCTCTCTCTCTCTCTCTCTCTCTCTCTCTCTCTCTCTCTCTCTCTCTCTCTCTCTCTCTCTCTCTCTCTCTCTCCTCCTCTCTCCTCCTCCTCCTCTCCTCCTCCTCCCTCCTCCTCCTCCTCCTCCTCCTCCTCCTCCTCCTCCTCCTCCTCCTCCTCCTCCTCCTCCTCCTCCTCCTCCTCCTCCTCCTCCTCCTCCTCCTCCTCCTCCTCCAAAATCTAGCATTATTTTCTCTTCTCTTTTCCTATGTTCGCATGTCAGTACATATTTACGTATATATGTGCGTTACCGCGTGTGTGTGTGTGTGTGTGTGTGTGTGTGTGTGTGTGTGTGTGTGTGTGTGTGTGTGTGTGTGTGTGTGTGTGTGTGTGTGTGTGTGTGTGTGTGTGTGTGTGTTTGTGTGTGTGTTTTGACTGTGTGCATAACTCTGTGAACTAAATTAATTCGCTGTATTCACACACACACACACACACACACACACACACACACACACACACACACACACACACACACACACACACACACACACACACACTTTTGTTCTCTTACGGGTTATGAATTATTATTATTATTATTATTATTATTATTATTATTATTATTATTATTATTACTATTTTTATCACTATTATTTCTATCTTTATCATGGCTAACATTAATTTTTTTCATTATTTTTGATATTGATATTGTTATTACCATTGTTATTATCTGTCTTGTCGTTTTGTCTTTAACAGTTAGATTGCAATTACTGTTTTGCTATTTCCTCTGCCTCTCATCCTCTCCTCTATCCTTCTCTTCTCTTCCCTTCCCTTCCCTTATCTTCCCTCTCTCTTCCCTCTTCGTCACTACTTTGATGAGAACTATTTACTAATCAACTAACTTTCTGTTTACTCTTTTATCTTCCCGCCGCCTCCTTCCTGTCACTCCCTGCCTCTTCCCCTCTCTTGCCCTCTCTCATCCCCAAAGATCCTTATCCTCCCCTTCTTTCCCTTCTCAATCTCTGCCCTTTTCTCTCTCTAGTCTTTGTTTACTTCCCCTTCATTAGCTTTCCCCTCGTTTCCCCTCCCTTCCTTTCTCTCCTTTCTCTCTTCCCCTCGTTACTCTATCTATTCTTCTCCTTACCCTCCTTTCCCCTTTTCACCACCTCTAAGCATTTCTACCACCAGGTTCACTCTTTTCTCTTTTTTTTCTATTCAATTAATTTTTCATGGCTTTTACATCTTTCTCCTTCCCTCTTCCTTTTCCTTTCTACTTTCTTTTCTATCTTCTCTTCCATATAAATATTTTTTTCCTTTTTATCTCTTATTACTCACTCTCCCTTCCTCTTCTTCCTCTCCATTGCAGACTCCTCTCTCTCTTTAACTCTCTTCTATCTCCTTTTCCTCCTATCTTACATTTATTTATTTTTTTTCACGTATACTGTTTTTATATTGTTGAGGGAGTGGTGGGTGGGGAGAAGCTTTCATCAGTGGTATCCTAGTTATTTCATTGTATACTTGCCCTTTTTTCCCTTTCTGTTCCTCCCTCTTTAATTTTCTTACCTTATGTTACTCAGCACTGTAGTAATTCCTCCTCCTTCCCTCCATTTATTCATTTCATTTATCTTGGTTTATAGTTCCCGCCTGTAGTTTACCTTTTACGTTCTTTGTGCTCCCTGTCTTACCTTGTTGCCGCGCTGCCAGGTGGGGTGGGCCGGGTACGGGCAGCCACGCACCTCACACACCAGTACCAGCCGACTGCTCGCTTTCAGAAACACCTCAGGCCCTGGGAACACGCGCGCTGAAGCCTCTGTGGAGATAGACAAACAGTGATATGACAGCCTGGTATTCCTGAGTGGTCTGTTCTCATGCCGTGACTGTTTTCAAAGCCCGCTGATATAGTTATTCTGTTTCCCAAGGGTGTTTTTGCTATTGGTGATGTGAAATGTGTTTATCTATGGCTAATCATTAAAGCATTCTTAAAAATCTTAATAAATCTTTATTTTCTCGTGATTTTTTCCAAACTTTATGGGCTAAAGAGGATACTTTTTGGGTACCCCCTATCTCAAAGCCCACCCGCTAGGAAACCGTTGCCCCGAGTGAGGAAGCCCAACCTACACTCGGACCGTGGACAGGATTTAAACCCGTGCGCTTGGAGATCCCTCGGATCCCAAAGCACGCATGGTTCCACTGTACCACGGCGGGTTTTATCAAGGCAGCTTTATTTATTGATGGTATAGACTCTGTGTTAATCTATCACTAGAATCATGAAAACACTAAAAGAATACCAAGTACTTTCATTAGAGCCAGTTACATTACCGTAAGAACCGTAAGATATTTCAATTATCACTAGAACCATACAAACATTTAAAATCATCGTTAACATTTAATAGAACATTTTAAAGACTACCAGTAAAATCATGAAAACACTCTCGAGAACTTATATATTATACACTAAAGTAATGAAAAAAAGAAACAGACTCCTAATTGAATAAAGATAATACTACAGAACGAGTCGGAATGAAAACCACAGCGCCACAACAGCGAGGTCATATGGCGCCTGCAAAACTTGGCTATTATCCCCTTCAATACTGGGCCACATTTATACCTTGAGATTTGTGTGCGACTAGACCATTTCATTTACATTAGGAAAGGTCTATGGAGGTTTGAAGATTAATGGCCAGAGTCTTCACTATTCCAATCCACTACATAAGTTTCTGAAGCTGTATAAAATCCCCAAATTGTGAGCAGAATGAATATGAAAACGGTTCTTGGTACTGAAGGGATTAAAAGAGAGAGAGCGCTACTTTTCCCACCTAGAAATTGCCACAAGGTAGAATCTAACAAAGAATAAGTGGGAAAGGAGGCAAAATTTTCTCCACATAACCAACGCATTAATTTTGAATAGGAGAGGGAGAGGGGGAGGGGGAGGCAAGGAGAGAAAAGGAGACACAGGAATGGGAGGGTGAATATAAGAAGAAGGAGAAAGAAAGAGAGTAGAGAAAGAGAAAAAAAAAGTTTGGAGGAAAAGAGAAAGGAGAGGAGTTTAAATGTAAAAGGAAAAAGTTAAGGGAAAAGATTACAATAAAGGAGAGAGAGAGAGAGAGAGAGAGAGAGAGAGAGAGAGAGAGAGAGTTGTTTACAAAAGAGGATGTGAGGGCGTTAAGAGGGAAAAGGAAGGAAGGAAGGCGGGAGAGAGAGTGAGCGGTAAGGTTGAAAGGAGGAGGAGGAGGAGGAGGGCGAGAAGAAGAAGAATAGATACAAACATACATGATAGCAAAGGAAGAAGAGAAGGAAGAAAACGAAGTGTGTGTGTGGGAGAGAGGAAAAATAAGAAAGAGAGACGGGAAGATGATGGAGGAGGAAGAGGAGGGAGGAAGACAAGAAGAAAGGGAGAGAGCAAGAGAGAGTAGAAATGTAAATAGGAGAGAGAGAGAGAGAGAGAGAGAGAGAGAGAGAGAGAGAGAGAGAGAGAGAGAGGGACAGTAAGGATTGAATACGAAAAGAAGAAAAGAATTACGAGGAAAGTTAGAAGAAGATTGATTTATAGAAGAGCAGAACGAAAGATGGTAAAGGAAAGATAAGGAAGAGGAAAGAGAAAATCAGGAGAGTGGAGAAAACAAGGAAGAGAGGATGAAGAATAGATCAAGGGAAGGAAAGATGAAAAAAAAGAGGGGAAAAAGAGGAGGAGGAGGAGGACGAAGAGGAGGAGGAGGAGGAGGAGTAGGAGTAGGAGGAGGAGGAGGAGGAGGAATTAGTATGTGTCTTTCAATCTGTCTGTTTATCTGTCTCTGTGTTCCATGTCTTCTTATTCCTTTCCGCCTGCCTGTCTGTCTATCTGTCCGTCTGTCTGTCTATCTGTCTATCTCCGTCCTTCTCAGTTTCTCTCTTCACGAACCATTATTCTCTTCCTCCTACATTCTTACTTCTCTTTATTTTACGAATCTCTGTGTAATCATCTCCCTCCTCTCTCACATCCTCTCTTTTGACAATTTTCCTTATCTTCTTAATCATTTCCTCGTTCCCCTTTTCCCTTGTATTTTTCCTCCCACTCTTTCCCTGTTTCCTCTTTTGGTCACCGCCCTTCCTTCCTCCTCCCTTTCATCTCTAATCTTCCCAATAGCATCAGTAAGGTGACGACCCTTCTTTAACTTTCATTTTTAATCTAACTTTTTCTTCCGTCTCCCAGCAGATCTTCCACATCCTCCTCCTCCTCCTCCTCCTCCTCATCCCTTCGTCCATCCCTCCCTCTCTCCCTTCCTCCCCTTCTTTTATCTAACCTTTCATCTTCTCCAATGAATGTATTTTACTCTTACCTTTATGTTTCCTCCTCCTCCTTCCTCCTCCTCCTTCTCTTACCTTGCGACACATCTTTCCTCCAAAATCATCTTCCATAACCTCGCTAAAACTTCCTCTCTCCTCTCTCTCTCTCTCTCTCTCTTCCCTTCTCTCTTTTCTCTCTCCTTGTAGTAGTAGTAGTAGTAGTAGTAGTAGTAGTAGTAGTAGTAGTAGTAGTAGTAGTAGTAGTAGTAGTAGTAGTAGTAGTAGTAGTAGTAGTAGTAGTAGTAGTAGTAGTAGTAGTAGTAGTAGTAGTAGTAGTAGTAGTAGTAGTTGTTGTTGTTGTTGTTGTTGTTGTTGTTGTTGTTGTTGTTTGTCTCTGTTCCTATGAAATTTTTCTACACTGTTTTGTATTGGTCTTCTGATATAGGGAGTGGTGGGTGGGGGGGAGCCTTCTTCCGTACTATCCTGTTCCTCTCACTGTATGCAAAGTAGTGAGGACCAAAAAACCTGCAGCTGCTGTTGGTTCCTTCTTTGTTTTTATTTGTGTTTCTCCTCTTTCTGTTTTCATCATTCTCTCTCTCTCTCTCTCTCTCTCTCTCTCTCTCTCTCTCTCTCTCTCTCTCTCTCTCTCTCTCTCTCTCTCTCTCTCTCTCTCTCTCTCTCTCTCTCTCTCTCTCTCTCTCTCTCTCCCTCCCTCCCTCTCATCTCCTCCCCTTAACTCATCACCTTTTCCACCTTCATTCATCACACACTAATCTCCCCTCGCACTCGCCTCCCCTCACTTCACTTTCCTCCCTTCTTTCGTGTACCATTTCCTCATCCTTCCTGTCCCCTCACCTCCTCGTTCTTCTCAAATTTCCCCTCTTTCTCTGCCTTTCTTCACCTCCCTCAAGATGGACACTCAATTTCCCCTCTCCCTTGTCTCCCCTCACCTATTCTGCCTACCTGTCTTTCGCTCTCTCTGTTTAATTCTTTTTTAACCCTTTGTCTTCCATCATAACTTGTAATTCCCTCACACAATAGGTTTCGACACTTCACACGTCATAACACGTCTTAATCCCTTCAG
>NC_059281.1:7455800-7478300 GCF_017591435.1 Portunus trituberculatus
TTGTTTTTCTCTTATATATTTTTCAACACTTTATTATCTCTTCACCCCATTTTATCCCCATACTTAATTCTTTATCCTTTCGCTTCTTCTTTTCGTCATTTTTTCTCCTCCTCCTCCTCCTCCTCTTCCACCTCTTCCTCCTCCTTCCTTCCTCTTCCTCCTCCCTCCTCCTCCTCCTCCTCCTCCTCCTCCTCCTCCTCCTCCTCCTCCTCCTCCTCCTCCTCCTCCTCCTCCTCCTCCTCCTCCTCCTCCTCTTCCTCCTCCAGAAAAATGCTGATCCAAGTTCATTAAAAAGTAAAATTCAGAGAGAGAGAGAGAGAGAGAGAGAGAGAGAGAGAGAGAGAGAGAGAGAGTGAGAGTGAGAGTGAAATAGACTCAATTTTCGTTGGTATTTTCTTTTTATGTTTTACTTGCATTTTTTTCATGTATATCCAGTTTTGTTTGTTTTTGTTTGTAGTTTATTTGTTTATTTGTTGTTGGTTTGTTTTGCGGGTATGATATCGCGTTACCTTTCGCCGGTAGCATGTTCGTTTATTTTTTTTTTTCTCTCTTTATTTATGTACTTTTTTTTTTTTACCACCATTTATCTTATTTGTTTTTAATCATTAATTTGTATTTAAAAACAGCGCATTGGTAGATATTTAAATTAACTTCAATGTGTACCTGTGTGTGTGTGTGTGTGTGTGTGTGTGTGTGTGTTAGCTTTTAGTCTGTGAATTTGTAGTGAAGGATCATATGCTTTCTACTTTAACCCTTTCTTCCCTCCCTCCCTCCTATATTTTTTTTTTTTTTTTTTTGTAGGGGAGAGAAGTTGATGGTAGTGGTGGATTTGTATGCATTTGCTTTCCCATTCCATACTGACTCCATACTGTGTTGTTTCATACGTGTAGCTTTTGTTTTTACACGCTCTACGTCACGCCAGGCAGTGATACCCATGTTTTGTATTATTATTTCGATACTTCAGCTGCCACGGGTTTTCTGAAGCTTCACTCTGTCACTGCTTTGATCTTCCCTCGTAATCATTAGTGTTGATATAGGACAAGACACGTTTGACTCCATATATAAGTGAGGAAAAGCGTTAATCTTGTCTCTCCTAACCTGTATATCTCTTTACAAAACTAGCAGTATAACATTAAGTGAATTAAAGGTACTGGATGGATGCAGAAAAGAAAAATCTCTAGCATTAAAGAGGATGATAGTGGTGGTAGAATCAGCAGTATAAGATGGACGTGTATAGGGTATGAATTTCTAAAGGCCCTCTGAGATACGAGTGATAGAGAAGGTCAGACATTTCAGAGCGTGTTGTGTTGTATCTGTTTTGTGAAATATGAAGCTACCAACCGACCCGTTATTATATTTATTTTGATTATGTCTACACCCAAAGAAAGGGGGATGCTACATTAATATGCTGTTGTAAACCTTTCCTAATTTTCAAAACTATTTAGTAGATTAATACTTCAATAAGAGTCTCAGAGGTGAAAAGTGGTTATACATGATTATCTAGCGCTGAAGTGAAGAATGAAATAATGAGCATTAGGAGTGGAGGAGGAACTTAAAGCATTTCATTGTCTCTGGTGTTATCCCTGCTCAGTAATGTGTAGCCAGATAATATTGCCGTGTTGTCAGCGGTTTAAAGGTTAAAGGAAATGAGCTGAGAGTGGGATATACAGCAGCCTAGGAAAAAGAAACTCAAAGCGTTAAAAGAAAATGTAGTTTTTTTTTCATATATGGAAATTTAAATATATGATTAAAGAAGGAAAGTTTAGACAATATTTTTAAGGGACCGTGAAGGAGGTGCGATTTAAAAACAAGACTTGAAGGAAGGTTTAGTTAAAGAATTTTAAAGGAGTTTTAAGGAGACAGGTTAAGACAGTCGCTGGAATTAAAGGAAGTGTTGAAGAGAAGCTCTGAATAAACAAGGAGGTTTTTAAAGAGGAAAGCTTCAAGAAACTATTTTTAAAAGTTGAAATCTAAGGACAAGCTTTAAAGGGAGAATCAACTTAAGAAAGAGATTTTAAAAGGACTGGCTTAAGAATATGATATGAGGAAGAGAGAGTAAAGACAGAATTAAACGGAACTTTCATGGACGAGATTTCAGACCGAGAGTTTAAATTGAGCGGAAAGATTTCAAAGAGAAAGAATTAACGAGAAATAAATGCTTTTGAGGAAATTTTAAGAGAAGACCCATTAAAGATAACAATATAGGGACTAGCGAGAAGAATTCAAGACAACATCAAGCTCAAGATGAAGAGATTAAGAGGAAAGGGTTTAAGAGGGAATTTTAAGTGCACGAGATTAAAGACGCGGTTCAAGGAAGGAGGTTTTAGGAGGAGGGTTCAAGAGAAGCGTTCAGGTAAAGTGGAGGAGGTAAAGAGTGAACGTAAATGAGCTAAAGGAAGGGAGCTGCCCGCGGTGTGCTCGTGTGTATTTATGGAAGGGATGAAGAAGAGGATATAAAAGAGAATGGAATATAGAGGAGCTTCAGGAGGAGGAGGAGGAAGTAGAAGAGTAAAGGGGAAACAACAGGAATAGCAAGAAAAAGGAAAGAAAAGTAAACAGGAAGTGAAAAAGAGAGGAGTAAAGGAATTGAAGATGTGAAGGAGGAGCACAAAGGAGCACAAAGGAAGAATGAACGTGTGATATCGCCTAGGAGGAGATAAGTAAAGGTAAAAAGATGATAAAAGAACCAACAGAAAGTGAAGGAAGAAGAGGAGGAGGAGGAGGAAGAGGAGGAGAAAAGAAGGAGGAGGAGGAGGAGGAGGAGGACAACGAAAGGAGGAGGAGAAGGAAGAAAAGTAAGAGGAAAAACAGCATAAAGAAAAGAAATACAATAAAAGGAACAAATAAAAAAATACCAGAAGGATTTGGAGGAAGTAAAAAAGACGGAAAAGAAGAAGAAGAAGAAGAAGAAGAAGAAGAGGAGGAGGAGGGGGAGGAAAAAGAAGAAGTCTAAGGAAATAGGTTAAGGGTGGTGGGGACAAGTAAACATATGTAGCAATGGAGACGAGGACGAGCCGTATTGGGTACGAACCGGAGCATATCGAGAGAGAGAGAGAGAGAGAGAGAGAGAGAGAGAGAGAGAGAGAGAGAGAGAGCATCAGTCAGTCAGTAAATCAGGTTAAGAGAAGTGACGTGAAAAGGCAAAATAAAATGAAGTGGTCAGAGAAATTCAGTTAGTCTTCCTCTCCCTTTTCCAGAGACAGAGAGAGAGAGAGAGAGAGAGGGAAGGAGAGAGAGAGAGGAAGAGATACATAAAACAAAAGGGAAAGAGAATAACCAGATGGAGATAATGTAGAGGATATTGGAGGAGGAGGAGGAGGAGGAGGAGGAGGAGGAGGAAGAGGAGGACGAAAAGGCAAATAAAAGAAAACCTGTTTGTCGTTATGAGGCTGCAAGCGATAAACTACAGTATGAAATCAATGAGGAGGAGGAGGAGGAGGAGGAGGAGGAGGAGGAGGAGGAGGAGGAGTCGAACCTGTGAGTAACTCGAACCAGTAACGCTTCATTGGATTCATTGAACGCCATTTCGAAGCAAGTGATGAACCGCGTGAAACTCTGAAGCATATGTATGAACCTCCTCTCTCTCTCTCTCTCTCTCTCTCTCTCTCTCTCTCTCTCTCTCTCTCTCGTGTCGGAATGAGGCAAAGAGCAATTTTCCGAGTTGTTTGTTTCCTGCAAATCACACACTTTTTTTTTTCCTCCTTTTTATCTTTCCTTTGGCCGTTGTAATCTGTCTTCCAATGAGAGAAAGAGAGAGAGAGAGAGAGAGAGAGAGAGAGAGAGAGAGAGAGAGAGACTTCAAAGTGACTGTAGTGTTCAATACTCTCTCTCTCTCTCTCTCTCTCTCTCTCTCTCTCTCTCTCTCTCTCTCTCTCTCTCTTTTTAGGAGGCACGGAATATTATTAATCTCGTGTGACAAAAAATGAGAAAACCTGCAATAATCACTTTGGGCACGACTTATTGATAACACACTAATATCGTCTTTTTCATACTTAGTGGAAATTCCGTTGTTGATGTTGTTGTTGTTATTGGTTTTGTTGATGATGTTGCTATATATCTTTATTTCCATTAATTTGTTATTTTCATTTTGTTCAGTTTTTTATATATTTTCATCCTGGTTCCCTTAATATCATTCCTGCACATGGGCTATTCATTGGTTATTCATATCTTTCTACCTGTCTATTTTTTCACCTGTCTTTTCAGCTATTTACATGTAACAATTTATTGTCTCATATGTCGTTAAACTGTTCTGGTTGACTTATGTACATATTTTATCTGATTCTCTATAAATCTGTCTATCTACTTTTTATTAATGAAGCAAGCAATCATTCCCATAGTAATGACCAATTTACATGTCAAGTCATCTGTATAATATAAATCACTCCATCCAGCCATCATTATTTCTTCACTGGGAGTGTCATTAAAACAAGACTCATGCATTGGAGTTATGGACAGCGGCTATAGGTGGACATGGGAAGAGCAGATATTGATATTCATGTAACCTGTAACACTCTCTCTTAATGTTTCGTGTTTCCCTTCAAGTGCATATCCTGAGTTCAATACAAACCAAACATCAAGCACGGTATGAACGCATCAGTATACTTGCAACTGATAGGAAACACTAAACACTGAGAAAAAACAAGACATTTATCCCTTAATTTGGCTAACTCTTTTCGGATCTGCAAGGGGATTGGAAATTAAGTGAGCAACCTTTTTTTCGTTGTTACCCTTGGCTAGTTTTCCCCTCTTACAAAAAAGAAGTACGAAAAGTTACTACGTATAACTAGAATTAGGATAAATGTTTTGATTCTCTCTTGGTAACATTTCACGAGGCTACATATATCGTTGTAATGTAAACATGGTGCAGCAATTCATTAATTTTGTGTGATTTTAATTTAGTTTTTTATTTATTTATTTATCTGTTATTTTATCTTATTTATTTATTAATTTATCTATTTCTTATTTAGCCACTTAGTATATTAAGAGATGAAGGAGAGTGGTGGATTAAAGTCATTGATTGCCTAGGTATACTTCACACAAGGACTGCCACGTAAAATATTACCGTGACATGAATATTTAGAAGAAGAAATGATCTAATAAGCCATTTTATTTTATGACTTAATTTACATATTTTTAAGAATGGGAAGTTTAAATTATTCGTGTAAGGTGAAAAATGAAATATATATCGAAGTGGAGCGAAAAATAAGAAAAAGAAAGGAAGAAAGGAGGAAATAAACTGAAGAAAATGAAAGGGAAGAAGGCAGAAAGAAACTGATTATACTGACACCATTAATACATCACATAAACCAACCAAAGTAAAATAAAGTCAATAGCAACCCAACCACAGTGAAATAGTCGATAGTAAAATAATGAAAAATAACACAACCATAGTGAAATAGTCAATAATAACAACCATAGTAAAGTGAAGTCAACAGTAACACAACCACACTTCACACACAGAGACCAAGACACACTGACCATCTGCTTCTGACACCTTCCTTACGTTTTGAAGTATGCAATACATACATAATAGAGTGAATACTGAACAAACCATAGACATCCATTATATATTTGACTCATGTAGACTACCTGGCTTGCTTCACTTTCACCTTCCTTCATCCTTCCTCTCCTCCCTCCGCCAGGTGAGTGTGTGGCATCCCATCTGTGCCGGTGTGTGCCACGGATTGTGATCTTTATCTTCCGCTTCCCTCAAGTGGTGAGTTATTGCTGTGCTTTGTTCAGGATTACCTTACTCCTACCTCATGCGTAATGGCACGGACTGGCAGAGAGAGAGAGAGAGAGAGAGAGAGAGAGAGAGAGAGAGAGAGAGATGGCTAGAATTTAGTATTTATGTTTGCTAGTTTTTCTCTCTCTCTCTCTCTCTCTCTCTCTCTCTCTCTCTCTCTCTCTCTCTCTCTCTCTAACATGAGTTGCTTTATATACTTTTCTCTCTTTTACCTTCAACATTTTATTTCTTTTCTGTACGCATTGCATATTTGTCTTACCTTTGTTTTACTCTCTCTCTCTCTCTCTCTCTCTCTCTCTCTCTCTCTCTCTCTCTCTCTCTCTCTCTCTCTCTCTCTCTCTCTCTCTCTCTCTCTCTCTCCTCCTATACACAATTCTTTATCATATTCCTTCAGTTCATTAATTTTATCTCGCTATGTCTGCCTTTTTATTTTTTATTTCTTATTCTCTTCCCTTCTTCATTCCTTAACATGTTTATTTGCTTGTTTGTGAACTGTATTTGGGTTTAATATTCGGTTTTTTTTTTTTTTTGTCTCTTCCATTCTCCCTCCCTCTCCCTCTCTCCTTCTCTGCCTCTCTTTCTCTGTGTCTCTCCCCTCACTTTTATCTTCATTCCGCCGTTCCCTTCTTTATTGAGTGGTATTTATTGGGCCATATTGCTTCTGTTGTTTTCTCCTTCATTGCCTTGTTTGCGTAAATGTTTACTCTGTTGTTTGTTTGTTTACTGGTTTGTTTCCCCTCGCTGTAGCATTATGGCTCCCCTCGGCTCTGTATTCCCCTTAAGCGCTGCTCCTACCCTCCTGTTCCCCTCCTCTTCCTCTTCCTCTTCCCTTCCTCCCCTCTGTCGGTATAATATGAATGTGAAGCATATTGTGGAGCTTCACGGAACACTGAAACACGATTCACTACTCATTTCTTCTTCCTCCTCCTCGTCCTCTTCTTCCTCTTCTTTCTTCATATTTTATTTTGTTCATGAATTTCTTTCTATTTTTGTTGATATTCTTATTTTCGTTGTTTGGGTTCTTTCTTTCTCTTGCAATCTTCCTTCTTATCTTTTCTCTCTGTTTTATTTTTCTTCTTTACATATTTTCCTTTCGTTTTCGTTCTTATTCTTTGTTCTCTTTCCTGTCCGTCTTTGACTTTTTCATCATCAGCGTTTGTTTCATGTTTTTTTTTTTGTTTTTTTACTTTTCTATTTCATCTCTCATCATTATCTTCCCTCTTCTCGCCCTCGTTCTCTCCGACTTCTTTTCCTTCTTCCTACTCCTCTTCTTCCTTCTTCTCTGACATACTTTGTAACCTCATTCCTTACGCTTCCACCTTTCTATAATTCACCACTTCTCCTTTCCTCTCTTCTCCTCCATCTTCCTTTCATCTACATTTATCATCCTTCCCTCCCCTTCCTTTCCCCGTTCCTTTTCCCTTTCTCTATCCCTCATCTCTTCTTCCACCATTCCATTCCTTTCACCTTAACTACTCTCCCCAGCCCTATCTCATCTCCTTCCTCCTCCCTCCCTCCCCCGTAGGAGGGGGAGGGAGGGAGGGGTGAGGGGAGAGGTGAGGAGGGGAGAGAGTTCAATAACATTCTAAATTAATCAAAATAAACCACAATGAAGACTCTAATTGGGGAAGAGGAGGAGGAGGAAGAGGAGGAGGAGGAGGAGGAGGAGGACTGGGATAAGGAGGGAATGAATTAGTGATTGAAAAATTCAGCAAGGAGGAAGAGGAAGAGGAGGAAAAGGAGGAGGAATAATAAGAATAAGAGGAGGAGGAGAAAGAGAAGGAGAAGGAAGCAGCAGAGAAAGAGAAGGAGGAAGAAGAGACCGAGGCAATGTAATGTTGATAATAAATGAGAAAGAAGGTGGGAGAAGAGAGAGAGAGAGAGAGAGAGAGAGAGAGAGAGAGAGAGAGAGAGGTCGTGTGGTAGGAAAGCGGGAGAAGGGGCGGAGGGAAGGAAAATAGATGTGGAGGGGAAAGGCAAGGGAGCGGAGAATGTAAATTTGGAGAGAGAGAGAGAGAGAGAGAGAGAGAGAGAGAGAGAGAGAGAGAGAGAGAGAGAGAGAGAGAGAGAGAGAGAGAAACAAACAGGTGCCAGAAATTGGTTTTTGAATTTAATTAGATAAATCGATGGACTAGACAGAGACATAAAGACAGACAGACAGACAGACAGACAGATAACACATAGGCACACGCGGATAGATAAATAGAAACGCAGATTAATAGGAATATATGATTAAGCAAGTAAAAGGAAACAAACATAGGATTTGTAATTAAATTCGGGACAAAATGTGCAAATATTGTCCTTTAGTGATGGTGCTTGTTTGAGTAGTAGTAGTAGTAGTAGTAGTAGTAGTAGTAGTAGTGGTGGTGGTGGTAGTGGTGGTAGTAATAGTAACAGTTGTGATATTCAGAGAGAAAAAGGAGAATGTCATATCAAACAAAAATAATAAGAAGATCAAAGAGATTCAAACAAAACAAAGGCGACAAAATAAGAAAAATTACGAAACATTTCAGTGCGAGCAAATAAATGAATAAATGAACAAATAGATGAAAAATGGAAAATAATTAATGAAGGACGAACACACTCAATCAATTAGCCACCAGAGAGAGAGAGAGAGAGAGAGAGAGAGAGAGAGAGAGAGAGAGAGAGAGAGAGAGAGAGACTTATTGCCTCATGAAATTCACACAAGACTCACATTGAAGGTTTTCTCAATGGACAAATAACGCCAAGGTGTGATCAGGGCAGGTGAAAAATTAATTAACCTTTATAACAGTAAGACTAGCAGCTGGGAAACAGAGAGAGAGAGAGAGAGAGAGAGAGAGAGAGCGCTGGCAGACTATCCATTCTCGTACTTTTTCGCTTACAACTTTTAATATAATCAGGATTTTTGGAATTTTTGGGATGTTTTATTTTTTCAGTAGAGCTTCTCGACTGTTTCTGGTTTAGTTATATTAGTCTTACCTAACATAAAACTCGGCATTATTACTGAAAATGTCCGTGAGAAAAAGAAACCGGTTGAGAAAATACGTAACGAGATCATTTTCTGTATAACTTATCGGCGCATTATTCCGTGGTACAGTGGAACTATGCGAGCTTTGGGGTCCGAGGGGTCTCCAAGCGCACGGGTTCGAATCCTGTCCACGGTCCGAGCGTAGGTTAGGCTTCCTCATTCGGGGCAAGGGTTTCCTAGTGGGTGGGCTTTTAGATAGGAGATACCCCAAAAAGTATCCCCTTTTATCCCATAAATTCCCGTGAAAAGCCCACATGGTTTAAATGAAACAAATAAATAAAACACTTCTGCACCGCACCTCCAATACCTTCAAAATGCTCCACTTAGAGACACTTTACAAAGGTGTTTTTAATTTCTTTGTGACGATTAACAAGTTTTCTTTATAATTTACAGGAGAAACATCTATGAGGTACAATCTAATTATCTCTTTTGGCTTTGAAAATCCTCGTTGAGGCTTTTGAGCTTTTATTTTTATTTTCCTAGCGACACATTAACATGATCTCAACGTTATTAACATGAAAACACTTGAAAGCATCCATCAAGTCATTTCTATCACCTTGAAAATCGTCATGATGAAACAATATTGCTTTTTTAGGACATTTTTACTGCTATAGTGACAAATTAACAATATTTCTACATAACTTAGAGAAGAAACGCTCTTGGCAACTCGTCTTATCATTTTCATGCCCTTTGAAAATAATCGCAGTGAGAGCGCAAATCGATTTAGAATATTGGCCTATACTCAACACTCAACTCACGTGTTCAATGCGTATAATACATTCATATAGGAGAATACAATACACTACATTGCAGGCACTATAGGAAAGCCAAATGAAGTTACTGCGCTAACCATTCACTGTCACTATACATATGTAACAACCAGGCCAATTATTGCCATTACTGTTAGTCTCATTACTCCCACACACACAAAGAGAGAGAGAGAGAGAGAGAGAGAGAGAGAGAGAGAGAGAGGTGAGTTCTGAGTAAAAGGTGACTAAATGTTGTTAATAGATAAATAAAAATTCGAAAGACCAAATGATTGAGATTAATGGATAGATAGATAGATAAATGGATACGTACATACATACATACATACATACATAGACAGAATCCAATAGAGAGATAGTCACCACTAAAGCAATTGAGAGAAATAAACGGAGTGAGAGAGAGAGAGAGAGAGAGAGAGAGAGAGAGAGAGAGAGAGAGAGAGAGAGAGAGAGAGAGAGAGAGAGAGAGAGAGAGAGAGAGAGAGAGAGAGAGAGAGAGGTACAAAGATAGGTAAGTGGATAACAGAATAGAAATGGAAAAGTGTGGCAGGGAAAAAGAACAAAAACACACAGAAAGATACACAGCCAGACAGACAGATAGAGAGAGAGAGAGAGAGAGAGGTCACGCACGTGGTAGCTCCGTGTTTTCGTGGTGTTACAGTGGTTTAACAAAGTGCAGTGTTGTGAAAATTTCAGTGCTTGAAGTGCTAAGTGTCCTGGTGTCCATGTAAAAGTGTAAGGTGTGCTAAGCCTTGCAATAGTGTTAAAAATCACTTGAAAAGAGTGTTTGTACCCGTGCAGTGACCGAGACCCGGGCCTGACCTGACGCGAGGCCTAAGGCAGCACACAGTTGCCAAATCTCTCCAAGGTAGTTTTTAAACAACCTGTATCTCTCTCTCCGTGGCTGGTTTGGCTTGACTTGTGGGAGAGGTAGTTAGTGTCGTGTGTTTTTTGTGCGCCTGTGGGGAAGTGCTTTGTGTTCTGTGCCAGTGTTTAGTGTCTGTGTTCACGAGTGTGTTAGTGTCGTACGTGTCGTTTAGAGCCAACACTCGTTGTCGCTCCCACACCTGGCTCCACAATTCCCCAGGGAATCACTTATCCTCTCCCTCAATGTCTAGCCCCGCCCATCGCCCCATAGCCAGGCGAGACTTGCCTGGCTACCAGCCACAGAATTGGTGTTGCGTTTGTGGCAAAGCAACACTTAAGACTCAACACGTGAGCTGTGACGAGGAAACCTGCCGTAACCTTTGTCACAACAGCTGCCTTGGGGATACGCCAGTCTTCAAGTGTAGCTACACGGAACAGCTACGACTCCAAGCAAACATCCCGGACCCCGTCATCTACATCAGCGAGGAGACTGACACACACCCCACGCCACTACCGGACGATAGTGGGGAGAGTCAGTGGGAGGGCTTGAGAGAGGAGAGCTAGTTTCACTAGTTGAGAAGCTCACTGAGGAAGCCTCTCAACAAAACTGTGTGAT
Source organism: Portunus trituberculatus (assembly GCF_017591435.1). Classification (NCBI taxonomy): domain Eukaryota; kingdom Metazoa; phylum Arthropoda; class Malacostraca; order Decapoda; family Portunidae; genus Portunus; species Portunus trituberculatus. The sequence continues at coordinate 7,466,807 of NC_059281.1, forward strand.
TAAGTCCCTCCAGGACGACCGAGACTTGATCATACAGCACAGAGACGTGTTTGCTGCGGCTCTCAGAGTAGCAGACAGGCTGATAGCGTCAAAACAGCGCCAGACGCAAGTAGCCACACGCTCTCAGGCAGTCAGCGCCCACGCAGAGTCAATTGACGAACACTGGGAGGTGGTTTGTCAGGACTCTGAGAGGTGGAGGACGTGGTGGAGCTCGGATAAACCGCAACAGATCCGGTACGCAGCTGTTTTCTCCACTTCCACCTTCCCTTCGCCTGCCCGGGAAACAACGACCGCTCCGCCTACCTCCACTGCTTCCACCGCCACACAGAGCGACTGTGACACCTCCCCAGCGTCCACTGTCACTCCTTCTGCCACACAGAGTGACTGCTCGGTACTCACTACCACGTCTACCGCCACACAGAGCAGCAGGGACTCTTCCTCCATAAACACAGCGAACGGAGTAGATCGCGGTGCCTCTGTTCGCCCACGAACCTCTCCTCAGACCACTTCAGGAGATTGGAGAAAAAAGAAATCTAAGAGGGAAGTGCAGCAGGACGCGAGGAGGGTGTCCAGCGAAGGACTGAGGACTCACCAGGCCACCAAGCAGACACAAAAGCGAGCCAAGGCAAAAGTGTGTGAGTACTGCTCACGGAAAGGACACACTTCTGCTACTTGCCACGCCAGAACTGACGATTTACGTCAGGAGCGTCTCCTACAGCGGCTTCTTACGGTGGAAAGATACACAGCCACACCCTTCCCACCTGCAGCGCCTCAGCCCGCCCACCCCCTCACTTCATTTCAGTCCTTGCCACAACCTCGCCCACTCCTTCCTCAGCCTGGTATCTGGAATCAGAACCAGGGGCGGCAGTGGACCACTCCTCTTCACCAGTACCAGCAGTCGGCCGCGGACCCTAACCACCACCTCGGACTAGCAGGCCTCGCTCACTACCATCCCTCACCATGGTACAGCCAGCTTGCCCCGCCGCCAACTAAAGGTCGTCTCTAGCAACGTCCGTGGTCTCCGGACTAACCTTGCAGACTTATACCACAACTGTGTGCAACGACACAATGCAGACGTTGTTGTGGTGACCGAGACATGGCTGAACAGTGAGGTGGAGCCCACGTATGGCAGGATGCAGGGCTTCACCCACTGGGTGAGGAGGGACCGACAGGAGCGAACAGGAGGTGGAGTGGCTGTCTGCTTCAAGGAAGGAATGCAGGCCCAGCTACTCGACATAGACACGCCTCCAATGATGGAGATGATGTACTTCCGAGTAATGCTGGCAGACCGCTCAGCCCTCCTGCTGTGTGCCCTGTATCGCCCCCCGCGACAAGGGCCTGACTCACTCTGTACCTGACTGAGACCTTAGACAACCTGATGATGGCACACAGCTGCAGCCACGTGCTGATTGTGGGGGATCTCAATCACCACCTGGAAAGAGACGCCTACGAGAATCTCCTGAGGTGCAGGGTCTGACAGATCATGTCACCTTCCCCACACATGAACGAGGAGGGACATTAGACCCTGTCATCTCAGACTACCAGGAAGACAAGCTTCAGTGTCATCAGCTGGGGCTCGTGGGCAGCTCTGACCATCACGCTGTACTGACACAGCTGGAAGTGGGCGTGGCTCAGGACGAGGCCACCACCCGCACCATCTGGCTGTGGAACAAAGCAGACTGGGCTTCCCTGCGCCGCGACCTGACCCACACCCCATGGGCCACTCTGCTACAGGGAGGAGCAGAGAGTGAAGCACTTGCACTCACCTCTCACCTTCTCGCCCTCCAGAGACGCCACGTCCCACACAGGGAATACACCACCAGATCGACGGATCAGCCATGGTTTGGCTACCGTTGCCGTGTTGCTGCCGAGGCAAAGTATGCTGCCTGGCTCCGCTACAAGAGGAACCCGACTCGGCGCAACAAGGACCTGCACAGGGCTGCATGCAGGAGGATGGTGGTAACCAGCAAGTGGGCCTTAAAAAAGTGGGAGGAAAGCCTGCGCCGGAAACTGTGTGGCACTGGCGTAGGAAACAAAACTTGGTGGTCTCTTGTTAAGGACAAACAAGGAACTGGCCACCAAGAATCCATCCCTCCCTCAGCAAGCAGGACGGTACTGTCGCCACCAGCAGTAAGGAGAGGGCACAGTTGCTGGCTTCCTTGTTTGCTGGAAAAATGAAGGTCGGGAATCCACAGCAGCCACCGCCTCAGCTGGTCCAGCAATGTGAGAAGACTGTCACCATGGTGGAGGTGACGCATCAGCAGGTGAAGCGATTATTGCGGGGGCTGGACACACAGAAAGCCACCGGCCCTGATGACATCAGCCCGCACCTGCTGAAGCGATGCTCCCAGGAACTGGCTGCCCCTCTCACCCAAGTCTTCACAACTTGTGTACGGGAAAACGTCTGGCCTTCAGTGTGGAAGGAGGCTCGAGTAGTTCCCGTACACAAAAAGCTCCAGGACGGACCCAAAAAACTACAGACCCATATCCCTGTTGTCAGTGGTGGGTAAAGTGTTTGAGAGGGTCGTGGCAGAGGTGGTGTGTAGCCATCTCAAGGACAATGCCCTCCTCTCAGACCAACAGTTTGGGTTCAGACCTGGAAGGTCAACCTCCGACCTAATGATGCTTCTCACCAGGCATTGGCAGGACGCCCTCGACGACGGCAAGGACACTATAGTGGTTGCTTTGGACATAGCAGGAGCTTTTGATAAAGTATGGCACAACGGATTACTAGAAAAGCTTCGTGCTAAAGGCATCCAGGGTGGCTTGCTACGACTCTTGGGAAATTACCTGCAGGACAGAAGCCTCAAGGTGGTTGTCAACGGGCAAACATCTGAGTCCCTGCCTGTGGAGGCATCAGTGCCACAGGGTTCAATTCTTGGCCCACTCCTGTGGAATATCTACGTGGATGATCTTCTCCAGCTACTGCCAGGAGTCATGGCCTATGCTGATGACTGCACCCTCTCCTATACCTATCCACGCCAGGACAGTGGGCGGGCTGCTGAGGCCATCAATCAGCAGCTACGAGTGATAAAGGAGTGGGGTGCTCGCTGGCAAGTGACATTCGCGCCGGAGAAGACACAAGCAATGGTTGTCTCTCGGTCCCCAGCCGCCATGGCAGCAATGGCAGGAAAGTTGTCTTTGGCGCTGCTGCTCTCCCACTCCAAGATGACGTCAAGATACTTGGAGTGGAGGTGGATCGAGGGCTGAGGTTTGACAGGCATGTCAAAACCATTGCCAAGAAAGCCTCTCACAGGATCTCCGCTCTCAGAAGGATCGCCAGTTTCCTCGACAGGAAGGGAGACTGCTGCTGTACAAGGCACAGGTGCGGCCCCACCTTGAATACGCAGCTCTCTCCTGGATGTCCTGTGCCGCCACACACAGAAGGAGACTGGACAGCATCCAACGCCGCGCCATACGGCTAGTAGATGCTGCACTACCACCTCACCCAGAGCCTGAGCGTCCCCTTGATTCACTGGAACACCGCAGAGACGTGGCGGCGATCGTAGTGTTCCATAAGGCACAGGTGCAAAGAGTGCCACATCTGGCAGGGCTGCGTCATCCTCTAAGAGTCACCGCACGGAGCACGAGAACGGTGCTCAATGGTGGTGACGCCGTAGAGGTGCCGCGATCCCACGGGTGTCAGCATCAACGCACCTTCGCAGGACGCGTCTCCAGGATGTGGAACTTGTTCACGGCCGCGGTGCCTCACGTCCAGGAGATGAACACACACAGTGTCAAACTGATGGCACATAAGTGGAGACAGACACTGCCAACTCCTCTGACACTCTTTGTGACGTGACACTCAGTGTAGTGCAGTGCGTGAATAGTGCTAGTGAAGTGAAACGAATAGTGCTCCATTTACATGCTGACCATCTTGTATATTATCTATTTTTAAGTCCTGTAAATATTGTAGAGAAATAGATTGTAGTACCCTTAGAATAGGTAGCACACGACAGTGCGCCTTTGGGTACATGCTCCTTTGTATTAAGTTTTGTTTAAATAAAAAAAAAAAAAAAAAAGAGAGAGAGAGAGAGAGAGAGAGAGTTTCCTTGAGGTATTTCTTTGGTTTCGAAAACACAATTTTAAAGGATGTGCAGAGGAAATTTTTAGACGCAGATTTGTCCCCTGTAGCGCTTGAGAGAGAGAGAGAGAGAGAGAGAGAGAGAGAGAGAGAGAGAGAGAGAGAGAGAGAGAGAGAGAGAGAAACAGAGACAGACAGTGACAGAGAAGGATAAAAACCTCAGAAAGTTACTGAATATATCCAATCTCCTATTTTTCATATAATCTCTTCGAAAAATAACGAAGCCAGTTTGCCGTTAAATGATCCGCCAAGGTAAATGAACTGGGGAGATGAAACACTAATAGCCAGGAAGGAAGCGCCGGGCATTGTCTTCGTGACGCTGCGAGAATAATCAAGCCCGGAGAGATAATAATGAAAGACACGTAATGAAAGAAGCCAGCGTTACTAACTCCACTTAATGACTGAGGCGCTGATGAAAACTGACACCCAATAAAAAGATTAATTATTTTGGTACCAATACGCTCTGCTCATCACTCCACGACCAGGCTTCCTTCCCCAGTCCACCCACTCTTTTCTCTACCACGCTCCCTTTCCCCTAATGTCAAAAGTAATGTCTCTATGGTAACTGTTTTCCCACGTCGCCTTCAGTAGCTCAATATGTCCACTGTATTATCTGTTCTTGGCAATGTGTTGTAATGTGTATGCTGTTGGTGGGGAGTCAATAGGAAGCTTTGAAAAGGACGTGTATCCTTAGATATAATTGTGTGATGTATGGAGAGGATGTACTCGTAAACGTTCGTGGAGATTCCTTTGTGTGTGTGCGCACGTGTGTTTGTGTGGGTCTGTATAGAAAGCCTTAGGAAATACACAGGCTACTCCTCCGCATCGCTCATTATCACTTCGTTATACACACACCAATCTCCTTGCACGAAGTTTTAAAAGTGACTGTACACGTTGCTTGGCTGACTTAGTAAATCTTTCCTTATTATCTTTTTTCATGCTCCTACATCCTTCTTTTTTCTTACTCATGTGTTAGGGCCTTTCACTCTCTTCTCCACTTATTATTTGTGTTTTCCTCAGTATGTAGCAAAAAATGAGTAGATGTAATGTTTGTCTTTCTTTCTTGCTATTTCACTGTTTATTTATCTGCCTGTTTGTGTATTTGGCTTGTCTGTTTGTAAGTGTGTGTGACTGTATTTTTTTTATCTCTCTCTCTCTCTCTCTCTCTCTCTCTCTCTCTCTCTCTCTCTCTCTCTCTCTCTCTCTCTCTCTCTCTCTCTCTCTCTCTCTCTCTCTCTCTCTCTCTCTCAGCAGAGCAGCGGGGTGATGAGTATGTTGGCGATAAGCTCACATTTCAAGCTGCACACTCCCGCTGCACTTCTTCGTTTCATTTATCAAGAGGCGGCGCTGAATAAAACGCCGCTGCTTTGACGAGTCTGAGCGTGGCAAGTGATGCGACCCGCGCGTTTGCTCTCGCCGGGAATTTTGTAAATGTGTGGCTGCTTCTCAGAATCCATGTATAGCAGCTCCAAAAAGTATCTTAAATGTGTGGAGCGAAATGTGGCGTAATGAACAATGTTGAATCTGCTTTCTGATCACGTGTCGCGTTGGTAAGGTTGGTATGCGTGGCTTGACTTGATGTTGATGTGCCGATTTACCTTACAGGTCATAAAACACGCTAAGCATCCCAAGTATGCAGACCTGCCAACTTTTTTTTCAGACTGTAGACCTTATATTTTTTTTCAGGAACAGTTTTGGAAGTGGGTATATATATATATATATATATATATATATATATATATATATATATATATATATATATATATATATATATATATATATATATATATATATATATATCCCCTGTTTATTCAGGAGGGGAAAAAACATACTGGTAATATTGTTATGAATATTTACTAACTTGCAAGGAATGTCTCGGACGTAATTATTTGAGAGAGCTCCTCATATTTTGCTGTTTTAGCGTATTTCTGGAATGCCTCACGGTGTTCTGGAGTTTACCAGGGGAAAGGATGAAAGAGTGAAGATTTGCTTAACTTCTTTTAGTAAGAGGGAGAGGATAGAAGAGAGGGAAAGTGAAAAGCAGAGAGACTTGTGTAGCAAATTCTCTGTGGCTTGGTGGTGCGAGGAGTAATACACGGAGTAAGCAATTTCAGGAGAGCAGGAAACATGAAAATGACGGTAGAAGAGGAATTATGTTGATAGAACTAGTGACAGTTAAGCTCGGACTTGCCTGCCTGTTTCTCTGCTTTCTAATACCGATCTGTTGCAGGAGGAAGATGTCAAGACACTTCGCAAATTATAGATAACAATTTTTAGATTGTACTTTTTAGGTGCTGGCATCTTGAGAAAACCTTTATTTATTCATTTGTCTATTTATCTACTCATACTATTTGTTTACCAATGCCACAGCCTATCTGATACATAAAAAGGAAAGGAAAAGTATTATCTTCCCGATTTGTGCCTCCTTCACCAGCATTCACTTTAACTTGACCAATAAGCCCCTCCTTCTCCCGCCACACAACGCACGTCACTGGTCAACTCGATATGGAAACTCCTCCCACTTTCTCTCTCTTTTGCTATTGGTGCACTAAACATACAAGCTCTGAGAAGGGGATTTGATTGGGTTTGGGTAGCAAGACAATGAAAACGCAAAAGAAGGGTAATTCACTGGAGTTAAGGCAATAGTAATAATAAGAGGAAGAGAATGTGATGATAAACAGCAATGCAAACAGTCAATTTTATAGTTCTCCCTCCTTTCTCCTTGCAAATGAAGCGTCTTGACTCCGTTTTCTTCAGGGGCGGAGGCGATTCAGTGCACTTAAAAAAAAAAACGAGAAGAGTAATAAGAGGAACGAGAACACGAACAAGAAGATAAACCAATACACAACTTGTACATTTTATAGAACTCCCTCATTTCTCTTTGTGACTGGAGCGCGTTGACTCTATTTTCTTCAGTAAGGAGAGGGCGGATGAGAGCAGCGAGGGGCGGGGCGTGATGGAGCGAGGAGGGATGAGCCGGAGCGAAAAGAGGCGCACCTGGACTGGCATCGTAATTAACCTCCTTTTTTTTATAGTGGGTGTCGGTTTTCATCAGCGAGCGAGTCACTAATTGAGGACAGAAAACATCACCTTTCATTACCAGTGCTTCACAATTACCTTCCCCCATCAGAAAGAGAGACGTTCCCTTCCCATTATCTACCTATTATTATTCTGTCAATTAACTCACCTTAATTGGCAGGGAATAAAGGTCTATTGCCGCCGTAATGTGAGGAAATGGCGATGAAAATAATATGAATCGATCGTTTGAAAAATACACAAGCATGAAAGTATGTCGTGACGAGGGAAAGTAAGAGGGAGGGAGAGAGGGAGAGTGAGGATAAGAATGCCCTCTGGAAATCAGACCGAAGGGAGAGGAAAGAGCACAAAAAAAGAAAACGGAAAAAAAAATCACGAAATCAAGAGGAACTCGCACAAAATCCACGGACATCGACGAAATTCTGTGTGTGTGTGTGTGTGTGTGTGTGTGTGTGTGTGTGTGTGTGTGTGTGTGTGTGTGTGTGTGTGTGTGTGTGTGTGTGTGTAAAGAAAAAAAAATAACTGAAGGATAAAGAAATGAAAACAAAGCTAGAAGTTGGAGGAGCAGGAGGAGGAGGAGGAGGAGGAGGAGGAGGTGATGGTGGTGGTGGTGGTGGTGGTGGTGGTGGTGGTGGTGGTGGTGAAGAAGATCCTTGGAGAAGATAGGAGCAATAGTAGAAGGAGGAGGAGAATGTGGAGAAGGAGCAGAAAGAAGAAGAATTAGATAAGGATGGAGGAGACAAAAGAGGAAAACGAGAAATGCAACAGTGAGGAGGAGGAGGAGGAGGAGGAGGAGGAGATGACGACGACGACAGCTACACAGAAGAGAAGTACTTGTAATTATCTACAAATTCCTTTGGGACTTGACGCTTCATCATATTGGCTTTTCGCTTAGTCCACCTGACCCCAACATTCCTCCTCCTCCTCCTCCTCCTCCTCCTCCTCTTCCTCCTCCTCCTCCTCCTCCTCCTCCTCCTCCTCCTCCTCTTCCTCCTTTTCCTGGCTTCCTCCTCTTCGTTGGTGCATTTCTCGCTTTTCTCCTCTCTCATGTATTCTTATCTATTTTTTTTCTTTTTCTTCCTCTCTTCTTCTTTCTTCTTCTTCTTCTTCCCCTTCTTTCTCTCCTTCTTCTTCTTCCTCTTCTTCTTCTTCGTCTTCTTCTTCTTCTTCTTCTTCTTCTTCTTCTTCTTCTTCTTCTTCTTCTTCTTCTTCTTCTTCTTCTTCTTCTTCTTCTTCTTCTTCTTCTTCTTCTTCTTCTTCTTCTTCTTCTTCTTCTTCTTCTTCTTCTTCTTCTTCTTCTTCTTCTTCTTCTTCTTCTTCTTCTTCTTCTTCTTCTTCTTCTTCTTCTTCTTCTTCTTTCTTCTTCCTTCTCCACCTCTTTCTCCCTTCCTTCACTTCATCTTCACGTTCCTCTACTTCATCCACTTTAATCTTCATGTCCTCATCCTTTTCCTCCTCCTTGATCTCCTCACGCGTCCCCTCCTCCTCCTCCTCCTCTTCCTTCTCCTCCTCCTCCTCCTCCTCCTCCTCCTCCTCCCAGTGCCTTCTCTTGTTTTCAATCATCCCCAAAAATAGGAAGAAATCTCATCAACTTCAATATTTGTATGTCATTAAAACACAACTAAAAATAGAATAAAATATCAGATCCTGCTCGTTAGAAAAATGTATTTCCGTATCTGTAAAATTGAGACATTCCTTCGTATTTTACTCTTTTTTATTTCCTGCTTAAGATACGGTGAGTTGGGCGAAGGGGAAAAAATACACCAATAAAACCGAGAACCTTGTCTGTGGAAAAGTTTGTGTTTTCGGAAAGAACAGAGAGAGAGAGAGAGAGAGAGAGAGAGAGAGAGAGAGGGGTTTGTTCAAGAGTTCGTCTTGTCTAATTGGACAGCAAGATGATTTCCCCGACAAAAAACTCACCTTCAGGACGATAAAAGCTCAGATAACTATCCCAGAAATACCACGGAAGACGAAATGGAACTATGCTTTGAATTGTCTTCAGCGTAGGGAGGACGGAAAGACAAAGAGCGCCATTGTTATATTGTAGCCTCGGTAGATACAGAAGCAGAGCATGTTATGTGTGTGCTGTTGTTTGCTTTTTGCTTTTTTCGATTAAATAAGAATGTATAAGCGTGTGGCTCTCGGATGTTTATTGTATCCTACCGCTGCCACCATTTTCAGCCTTTTCTTTTGATATCTAGGTATTTCTGGTTATGAATGTACCAAATCTGCCCTGTCCTTATCTTGCTGCTACGGAGATACAAAGGAGGTGAAGGAATCAACATTTTCAGATAAGGACATTTATATATTGTTTTTTTTCAGAGTAGTCACTTACTGAATATTTTTAAAGCAATAAAGACAATTTAGATTTCAACACCGCCATCACATTTTAACCCATCCATATGCCACATCAAAATATTCCAAAGTATATTAAGACCAGGAACATCACCCTGACCGTTCCAACTTAGACCTGCGAGGGAAGTAAAGGAAGTAATGCAGCAAAGTTACTAAGAAAAAAAAGATTAAAAAAATAAGAAAAAGTGTTGGCTGTTGCTTGGAGCTGCAGACGTAGACCGGGAGCAGGCAGAGTCGCCGCCCTCGAACTTAAAAAGATGACTCGCAGGCGTAAAAGTTTCCAGTCTCAAAAATGGAAATACACCTGAACTTTCTCGCCAACTTGCAAAGAGAAGTGTGGAGAGGGCAGCGAGAGCCTTCGGACAGGTACGTGTGTGTGTTTGTGTGTGTGTAGGGGGGTAGGTAGGTAGGTACGTAGGTGGTTTGGTAAGGAAAGGCGAAGCAAGATAAGACAAGACCAGGTGAGGTGAAGTGAGGTGAGGAGCAAGTAAATCCAACACGACCCGGGTAGAAATGTAATCACGGTTGCTGACTTGGCTATCATGAGAGAGAGAGAGAGAGAGAGAGAGAGAGAGAGAGAGAGAGAGAGAGAGAGAGAGAGAGAGAGAGAGAGAGAGAGAGAGAGAGAGAGAGAGAGAGAAGCCTCCGGAGTGACGCTAGGAAGGACAGACGCAGTAAGTCAAGCAAAATGTTCGACGCAGTGAGTGTATAAGGCAAGGAGTGACCTCGGGGGGTGCAATGGCTCCTGCTGTGACCTAATGGAGAAGGAGGGCGGAGGAGGAACAGGAATAGGAGACGCAGCAGAAGGAGGAGAAGCAGGAGGAGGAAGGGCTGGAGCAGAACAGGATTAAGGGAACAGATAGGACGAAAACGAGGAGGAGGAAGCGTAAGAGAACGTGGAGAAGGAAGGAAGAGAGAGAATGAGGACTTGCAGGAGGCACAGGAAGAGGCAAGGGAACAGATGCTGGTTGGAAGAGGTGCATGAGGAGAAGGAAGAGGAGAAGGAGCATGAGGAGGAAGAGAAGGTGAAGTCAATGTATTCAGTAAGTCGTTAGTGATTTTTTTGTTTCCTTTTTTTAGTAGACGACTTTGATGATGAAGACTTGGAGACGTGATGGCAAGATCTTGATTTTCTGTTTTTACTCCTCCTCCTCCTCCTCCTCCTCCTCCTCCTCTTACTCTTCTTCTTCCTCTTCCTCTTCCTCTTCCTCCTCCTCCTCCTCCTCCTCCTCCTCCTCCTCCTCCTCCTCCTCCTCCTCCTCCTCCTCCTCCTCCTCCTCCTCCTCCTCCTCCTCCTCCTCCTCCTCCTGCTCCTCCTCCTCCTTCTCCTTCTCCTTCTTTTCACACAGACGGACAGTCTAAGCAGTGTGGTGAATTTTAAAAACTTTCCCCGTCTGAAGTTAGTTTCTCTGTAAAGCTAAGGTCAGTCACACACACACACACACACACACACACACACACACACACACACACACACACACACACACACACACACACACACACACACACACACACACACACACACACACACACACACACACCAACCAACCAACCAACCTTTACTTAAAACGCGTGACTCATTTGTTAGGCGCAAGAAAAAAAAAATGCTCAGACTCATTACAAGCTCCTCTTTCCCCTCCCTCTTTTTTTTGTCCTCCCTCTTCCCTTCTCCCTCCTGGCGCCCTCTCTCCTTCCTTCCTCCCTAAAATATTCATGATGCACCACCACGGCGGAGGCTCCTGGGATGAAGTATTCAGAAGGACCACCACAGGTAACTAGACACCTGTGACATGGGAGGGGAGGGGAGGGGAGGAGGGGGCTGGGAGGGAAGAAGGAAAGAAGGAAGGAAGGCCAGACAAGGATACTAGTAGGGGAGGGAGAAAGAAAAAATGAAAGGGAGTAGGAACAGTAGGAGGTGGGAAAGAATGAAGGCGGTAGACAGGTAGACAAAGGAGGTAGACGGGGGGAAAAAGGAACAAGAAAAGTAAGACAAGGGAAAGGGGTGAAAAATTAGGAGGG
>NC_059281.1:7480800-7483300 GCF_017591435.1 Portunus trituberculatus
CACACATGACGCAGGACACACACGCACAAAAGGGAAAGGTGTGAGAGGAAATCAGATCCTTACTGGGAAATCCTGCACATTCGACTTAGAAGTTGGATCTCTCTCTCTCTCTCTCTCTCTCTCTCTCTCTCTCTCTCTCTCTCTCTCTCTCTCTCTTGTTAGTCTTTTAGCTTCCTTTTCATTCCCCTCACATCTTCCTCCCCATGACCGCCTCTCTCCCACTCTCACTTCCCTCTCTCACTCCCCTCTCCATTGTTACTCTCCCTTTTACAACCTATAGAATTTCTCTCCCTTTTCCCTTTCATCTTTTCCCTCCCACCTATATATGAATTCCCTCCCTTTTTCCCTTCACCTTTCCTTCCACCACCCCTTCTAGCCCCTCCCCATCTCTTTCCATCTCTTTCTCTCCCTCCATTATCCATTTTCTTGATCACCTCTTTCATCTACCTTCCCTCCTATTACCTCATCATTCTCCCTCCCTCCCTCCCTCCTCTCTTTTCTCTCCCGCCACTCTCTCCATCTCTCCCTCCCTCGCTATCTCCTCTTATTTATTCTCCCCTCTCTTAAGAACATTGGTTGAGCATCTTTTTGCTTCCCATCCTTATTTTTCTCCCCTTCTCCCCTCTTTATCTCCTTATCTCCCCCTATCTTGCTATTTCTCCCCTCCTTTGCTCTCCCCTTGATGTGATTCACAGTATGCCTATCTCCCCTTCTTTACTCTCTCCCCTCTTTCAAGGTGCTCTAAATGACTATCTCTCTCCTCTCTCTTCATCTCCCCTCTCCTAGAAACTCATAATTCTTGTCTCCCTATATGTTCGTCCCTCTGGTATTAGCACATCTCCCCATCTCTTGCTGTTTCTCCCCTCTTTCTCCCTCTTATCTCCCAGAAAGTGCCCTTGTATTCCCACCATTGTTTCCTTCCTTTGGTCTCCCCCTCTTCCAAAAATACACAATTTTTGTCTCCCCACCATTGCTATTTCCCCTCTTCTTCGCTCTCCTCTCTCCTGGGAACACCGAATATTTGTCTCCCCTCTGGTATCTCCCCTCTTTTAGTCTCCCCTCTTATAAGGAAAACATTGCTAGTCTATTGATTATATCTGTCCTTTCCCTTCTCCTTTTCTCTCCCCTCACTTACGTACACAATGCTTTTCTCCCCACTAATCTCTCCTCTCCCTTAGTCTCCTCCCTTATAGAAGCAGAACGGTCATCTCCCACCACGTTTCCCGTTCTCCAATCTCTCCCCTCTTTCGCTCTCTTCCTCTTCCACTCTCTCCCCTCTTCCAGGAACACTGAGCGATTTTTAACCCCTGACTCTACACCTTATCGCAATGTCCACCGATCTTTGCCTGAATATTTTCCTCTCGTGGCTTCCGAAAAAAAGGAAAGAAAACACGCGATATTTGCCTTCCTGAACCTTGGCCTGAATATTTTGCTTCCCCAGTCCATCACTCTTGCTTTGTTTTCCCTCCTTGTAAATAATCACGGAGGTCTTCGATTGGTGGGGAAGAACAAGTGGGAGGGAGATCGGGTCCCGTGTGAGGGGAAGTCGAAAGGTCTCTTGAGGAAGCAGTTAAGTGTTGTTAGAATTTTTGTGAGGCATTTGGGGAAAGAGAAAAGGCAGTGAAAAGCATAAAGGAAAGGAATGAAAGCGGCAGATCTGAAGAGAATGGAAGAGAAATAGGGGGAAAGGGATGATAAGAGGTTGCGTGGGGGGAAGGTGGAGGGTACAGAAAGATAAAGGAAAGGTAAGATAGAAAAAAAAATAGAGAAAGAGATAATAGAAGGGAAAAAATGGGAAAGAATATGAAAGGGTGAGCGAGGAAGAGTCAACAATGATAAGAAAAATAAAATGGAGTTAAGAAATGATGAGAATACAAGAAATAATAAGAAATATGGAAAGGAGATAAATTAGATACAAAAAGAGAATACTTGTAACAAAAAAAAGGAAGGAAAGAAAGGAAAAAAAGGAAAAAAAGGGAAAAAGTGTAAAGAATAAATGTGAAGGAGGAAGAGATACAAGACATTAATAGGAAATAGGAAAAGGGAAGAAAAATTAAAGAAGGAGAGGGAAGGATAAGAAAAAAAAATAGGAAAGGGAAAGGAGGGAAAGAGAGAAAGAAAAAACGATCATAAAAGGAGGAAAAGAAATATGAAAGAAAAGGGAAGGAGGAAGAGGAGGTTATTCGAGGATCTTTGTGTGTGTGTGTGTGTGTGTGTGTGTGTGTGTGTGTGTGTGTGTGTGTGTGTGTGTGTGTGTTTAGCGAGTGATGTAAATTATGACTTTTATTTCGTTGTATAATTAATTTGTGGCGTTTGGTGACTTCTAATTAATGCAAACGACTTGGTGGTGGTGATGGTGGTGGTAGTGGTAGAGGTGGTGGTGATATTAGTTTAATGGCGTTAATTATCATATTATTATTATTATTATTATTATTATTTATTATTATTATTATTATTGTTGTTGTTCTTGTTGTTCTTCTTGTTTTTGTTTTTATTCTTC
>NC_059281.1:7488300-7498300 GCF_017591435.1 Portunus trituberculatus
AGGAAGACAGAAAATGAAAAGGAGAAGATGTAATATATATTGGAGATAGAGGGAGAGATGGAGAAGGATTTAGTGCAGGAGAAAGAGAAGTGAGGAAATGAAGGAGAATAAATAGACATAATAAATAGATAGATAGATAGATATAGATAAATAAATAGATAGATAAAAATGAAGAGATTAAGGTATACAGAAAGAGATTAATAAATAAATAAATAGAGAATAGACCTTTACACACACACACACACACACACACACACACACACACACACACACACACACACACACACACACACACACACACACACACACACACACACACACTAAAGGACTGTCATTATGTTTACGAGTGTATTTTCTTTCTCTCCCAATTCTCTCATCTCTCTCTCTCTCTCTCTCTCTCTCTCTCTCTCTCTCTCTCTCTCTCTCTCTCTCTCTCTCTCTCTCTCTCTCTCTCTCTCTCTCTCTCTAGGATAAGATGGATTGGGAAACTTAAAATTAGTTTAGAAAAATTGAAAGAAGTAGGAGGAAAGTGATAGAAAATTAAATGCGGGAGAGAGAGAGAGAGAGAGAGAGAGAGAGAGAGAGAGAGAGAGAGAGAGAGACGATATAATAAATCACCAAAACAATTAGAAACGTGTGCAAACTTTCTGGTCAAAGTTTGCACAAGAGGAGAAGGAAAAATATTAATAAATTAGCAGTGGAAATTAAGACTGAGTTAAAGAGAAAGAAAAAGAGAAAGAAAAATACAACGTTCAGGAAAGAGAGTAAAGGAAATGGAAGAGGAGGATAAAAAGGAGGACAAGGAGGAAGAGGAGGAGGAGGAGGAGGAGGAGGCGGAGGAAGGAAAGAGCAACAATAATATGATTCTGACGCCCTTGTTAGGAAACTTGAAGGGAAAAAATGTGAAAGCAAATATGATATAAAATTCTTGACTAAATTTCATTATTATTATTATTATTATTATTATTATTATTATTATTATTATTATTATTATTATTATTATTATTATTATTATTATTATTATTCTCTTATTATCTCTCTCTCTCTCTCTCTCTCTCTCTCTCTCTCTCTCTCTCTCTCTCTCTCTCTCTCTCTCTCTCTCGCTTGGTCTGAAAAATACAATTAAAGTTATCTTCACGTGAGATATCTTTTTTTTCTTTTTTTTATTTCCAGTTTTTTTATGACTTTCAATTTTCTTCTGATTTATCACTACCTCTTCTTTTATCGTCATTCATCAACGTTTTCTTCGTCATCCAACTTTAATTCCGACATCCTTTTCTTTCTACTCTTTATTCATTTGGTTTTTTTACCTCCTTTCGTCTTCCTTCTCTATTTGATCTCTCTCTTTTCTCTATTCTCTTATTATCAGCATCTTCTTTTTAATTGCTTTCTTTTTTTTTTAGATATATTTAAATCATAATCGTCGTCATTGTTTTTATCTTGCACATTTTATTGTCTATACTCTCTCTCTCTCTCTCTCTCTCTCTCTCTCTCTCTCTCTCTCTCTCTCTCTCTCTCTCTCTCTCTCATTTATCTTCGTTTTCTCTTTCCTTTTTTGCTTTTTTTTTCATGCTTCTTACTTTTTCTTTATTGCCTTCATTCTTTCCTTTCTCATTCTTTAGATTTTCCTGTTTTCATATTTTTGCATCGTAATTCTTGACATGTTTTCACTTTTTTTCCTTATTTCATTCTCTCTCTCTCTCTCTCTCTCTCTCTCTCTCTCTCTCTCTCTCTCTCTCTCTCTCTCTCTCTCTCTCTCTCTCTCTCTCTCTCTCTCTCTCTCTCTCTCTCTCTCTCTCTCTCTCTCTCTCTCTGATTTTATATTTTTAACATAATGCCTAAAATGCCTTTCATTTTTTATCCTTTCCACAAATACTTTGATTGTATTTTATTTCTGTTCTTTTTTCCTCCTCCTCCTCCTCCTCCTCCTCCTCCTCCTCCTCCTCCTCCTCCTCCTCCTCCTCCTCCTCCTCCTCCTCCTCCTCCTCCTCCCTCTTCTCTTCCTTTTTACATGACTAGCTTTGATTTCTTCTTTTTTGCTTAATACATTCCATTTTCTTTTTCATTAATCTTTTCCAGGTGTTCCTTTGTTGGCCTGCATCTCTCTCTCTCTCTCTCTCTCTCTCTCTCTCTCTCTCTCTCTCTCTCTCTCTCTCTCTCTCTCTCTCTCTCTCTCTCTCTCTCTCTCTCTCTCTCTCTCTCTCTCTCTCTCTCTCTCTTCCTTTTGTCGTATTGCATGATTTCGTAAACTTAGACTTGCATGTGTGCGTGTGAGTATGCAAATGTGTGTGTGTGTGTGTGTGTGTGTGTGTGTGTGTGTGTGTGTGTGTGTGTGTGTGTGTGTGTGTGTGTAGTCTGTTTGTGTGTGTGTGCGTGACAGTCCACTTCCGGCTCCGTATCAGATTGTACCTTCATATATGTGCATGATATTCGCTGGCAGGCTCACACACTCACATGCACACACACACACACACACACACACACACACACACACACACACACACACACACACACACACACACACACACACACACACACACACACACAGGAGTAACCCAATCCCAAGCAGTTCCAGTAATATCCTTTCCCCCACAAAGCAGAAGGTAAAATTCCACAGATTTGAATTAATAAGATAAATTGGCGCGTATCGAAATGATAAAACCTCGGCAATTTCAGACACTCACGCAATAAAAGTCATTTATGCGTTATTGATAGACACGGAATGTAAATTATAAATACCCGGTGCTACTTTGCGAGGCTTATTAATCACAGATCGCGTGTGTACGAGTGCTCACGTATGCTGTATATTGTCTCTTTCAGGAAACGTGGTGAGTTTTACGAGGGAAGCTTCACAGGACGTAAGACTCAAGGACTGAAGGACTCAGGGATGCAAAGGATGGTGCTTCTCAATGATACTAGTAAGTAGAATATTTGTCTCTCTTACATGTGGGTGTTCGTGTTTTCTCTTTCTTATATCTATTTTTTTTTTTTCTATCTTCTCTCCTCGTCTTCATTTCTAAATCTGTTAGTCTTCCCAAACTTGCATTTCTATTTTTTGTTTTGTTTTATAATTTTGTCTATCTTTTAGGATTGTAATGCTTCGCTGGTGTTTATGTTGAATGACTTAAATGGAAACTGAAGTATAAAATCTGAATGAATTCCTTTAACGAGTTTCTCCAGTACCTGAAGCTATTGTCTCATTAGTTGTGTACTTTCTTGATATTCTAAGAAACGTTCTGTGAAGATATAACCTTGAGATAATTCTTTCATAGTGTCTGAAGGCTTGATTTCCTAGTAAATGAAGTTCTGGGGAATTTTCACACACGTTTCCGATATCTCATGCAATGTTTCTATTGGGCTGGAAATGGAAAATAATTGATGTTTAAGAGTTTGGTCGCATAAACTACAATTAACAATAGAACCCAAAGTAAACGATATGCTTGGTAACTTTCCGCAAAGTTGGGATTTCTACCAACATTATATTATTCGAGGGTTTATTCACGTGACGATGTATACTCAGTCATATTCTGTTGCACTAACACACGCAGTAAGCGAAATCCGTGACGAAGATTGTGTGGATTATTTTTTACAGTATTCTATTTAGCGTTCATAGAGGACACGTAACTGCCAGATTGTTATTAGAGTCAATTTGCTCACACACAACTGACCCTTATATCTCCCTTTATTTGTGTGTTCCGCATCTGTTTAGTATTTATATCCCGTATGTATAAAAATAATTGAGTTTCGTAATTAAGATAAAAAATATTTATGGGACACTGCACGTAATATTGGTAATTGACTCACACACACACACACACACACACACACACACACACACACACACACACACACACACACACACACACACACACACACACACACACACACACACACACACACACACACACACACACACACACACACACACAGGTACATGTAGTGTCCACTGAACTTGGTAATGAAATATTCCGAGAATTTTTGTCAGATTCTCTTTTATTTCTTTTTCTTTTTTTGTAAATTTTATTCTTTTGAAGTCTTCCAAAACCATAATTTCATTCAGGAAGTTTTGGTTCAAAGGAAGCGTGTGAGTTTTTGGAAGAGATTTCCAGAATGAGAGAGAGAGAGAGAGAACATTTGCCTCTCCACAGAATGGGAGAGAAAACGATAATGGGCAGCTATGTGGAGGGGTAGAGGTAATGGAAGGGAGGAGTTGAAGGAAAGGGAGATGAAGAGTACGAAGAGGAGGAAGAGAAGGAGGAGGAGGAGGAGGAGAATACAGATGAATCACATTGAGAATGACATATTGCAGTAAAAAGTAGCGAGTATGAATCACGAAGAAAAGAAAATGTAATTGAATGAATGAATAAATAAAATGAAATATGGGACAAGGAAAGGGGAAGGAAAAAAAAACTAGAGTACCCAAAAAGAAATGGGTAAAATGCATCTCTACACGACAGGGTATTAATGAAAATCGTGTAACATCATGTGAAATACGTCAAATTGAATGAAAATCTAAAATGATATCGTAAAATTTGAAGTTTTCCTTTCGAGATAGATAATAAAAGTAATGGCGGAATTAGTGAATGAAATATGACAGTAAAGATATAGAAAATACATAATAAAAATTCAAAAATACATTATAAAGGGAAAGCATTCAACACACACACACACACACACACACACACACACACACACACACACACACACACACACACACACACACACACACACACACACACACACAAGGACATATGTCACGATCAGCCAGTCACAGGGAAATAAAGAGCAAAGCTTGACGAATAAACTCTGGGGAAAATATTATGACATGTAATTTTTCCCTCCATGATGGATGACCTTTTTTCCCTTTCCTGTTAATGTGTAGCATGTCAACCAGGCACAGCGGGGGAAAGTGAGGGGAAAAAAGTGCGGGGGAATGTGTGTGTGTGTGTGTGTGTGTGTGTGTGTGTGTGTGTGTGTGTGTGTCAGATGCATGTTATTCAAGGTATTTGTTGTGTTTTTATAATTTGCATCTTTTGAATATTTGTTTGCTATTCTCTTTCTATTTATCAACTTTCCTTTATTTATTTACTTCTTTATTCATTTTTATACATGTCCATCTATCAATGAGTAGATTTCCTTACTGCATACTTTTTAACATTTCAACCTAATACTATCTCTCTCTCTCTCTCTCTCTCTCTCTCTCTCTCTCTCTCTCTCTCTCTCTCTCTCTCTCTCTCTCTCTCTCTCTCTCTCTCTCTCTCTCTCTCTCTCTCTCTCCCCTATCTCAAAGCCCACCCGCTAGGAAACCGTTGTCCCGAGTGAGGAAGCCCAATCTACACTTGGACCGTGGACAGGAATCGAACCCGTGTGCTTGGAGACCCCTCGAACCCCACTGTTCCACTGTACCATGGCGGCCCCTTGTACTGTTGTTGCGACTTTCGATGAGCCTGGTATCAATTAGCCAGTACCACTTCATTGATGTACTCAGCCAGCCAGCGAGTCACGAGTGTGCGAGTTTGGAAATTATTCGCTGCTTTTGGCTAATTTTTCCTGAGAGAGAGAGAGAGAGAGAGAGAGAGAGAGAGAGAGAGAGAGAGAGAGAGAGGGAGAGGGAGAGATTGATGAATGCGCAGACAGGCAAAATAAATAGAGATACAGATACATAGACGGTTCAATAAGCAAAGGTATAGGTAGAAAGGCCTCCAAGATTAAAAGATACGTGTGTTTTTGAAGATTCACGCACTGAATGAGAAACAAATAGACAGATGTACAAACATGAATGTACGTGTGTGTGTGTGTTTTTTTTTTTTTGTGTGTGTGTGTTTTGTGTGTGGTGTGAGAGAGAAGGTGTGTTTTTTGCAGGTCTTTTGGTGTTTTTGACGTGTAAAGCCCAGAACGAGGCAGAAATGCTGCATTTTCGAGATTTTTTGTGTGTTTTGAGGCGTAAAGGAGAGGTTGACATAGAAATGGTGTGTTTTCGTGTATTGTTTGTGCTTTTGGGGTATTTTTGGGGAGTGTAAAAGAGAAAGTGATGCTGATATTCTGTGTTTTTGTATGTTTTTTGCGGTACTTTTAGTGTAAGAACGATGCTAAACAGTGGATTAGTGATAAATTATGCATTTTTTGTGTGTATTTTGAGTGTTTGTAATCTGTATAAGAGAAAATGAGGAAAAATTAGTGTCGTCTGTGTGTTTTTGATGTTTGTGGTGTAATACATGATATGATATACAATACTTATTTTCATCTTATTCTTTTAGAGTATTTTTTTTTCTTTTCTTCGTCTCTTCTTTAATCCCCATAATCGTAAAGGTCTGCCCTCCCTTACCCAGTAGAGCCTTTCACTTCATCGTCGTCTAAATGAGGAGAAAGACGAGGTGAGGTGCTTTATTTTCCCATCCTCTCCTCCACTCTCACATTTCCTGGTCCCTCTCCCTACCTGGCGGTAATGAGGCAATGACACCTGCTCCTCCTGACGCTGTTATTACCGCTGTCAAGTGACTGAGAAAGAGGAAAATGAGGAGGAGAAGGAGGAGGAGGAGGAGGAGGAGGAGGAGGAGGAGAAGGAGTAGGAGGAGGAGGAGGAGGAGAGCTAGACTTGTGCTATTTCTCGTGCTAATGTTCTTGAGGTTAGAATAAGAATTAAATGTTATAAGAGAAGAATAAGAGGGAAAATGTTTGTACTACTTTTCATGCTACAAACATTCATACTACTACTACTACTACTACTACTACTACTACTGCTGCTGCTGCTGCTGCTGCTACCATTACTATCACCACCACCACCGCCAGTACCAATAAACAAAGAGTCAGAAAGCGAAAATTAATACCCGTGATCTGCAGAGCGAAGCATCAGTGTGCCTTTGACAACCGTGAGGACCACTTGTTCGCCGCCCCTCTCCCTCCCCAAGCCACTGCCCTCCCTGTTAGCTTGACGCATGATATGTACACAAGAATTATTCCTCCCTTTACTCCTCTCCCCGCCCCCCTTACCTCTCTCTCTCTCTCTCTCTCTCTCACTCTTATCCCCTTCAATATGAGCCAGCGACTCTGAATGGAACACTCCCTGACAAAATGTTCCCTGACTCTCATTTGCGCTCGTTCAGACGTGAGTAGGAAGACCGAATATAAATAAAGAGAAATACCAAATGGACAGGGGGAGGAGTTAATTGACGACTGAGAAAAGGTAAAGGAAAACAGGAATCTGGAAGTATGTTAAGTGAGAGGAAGAGAACGAACTGAAAGGGTTGCTCAGTTTGAATTAATAGGAAGAGTTAAATAGTATAGAAATTGAGGGAAAATTAGGAAGAAGTACTGAATAAACATGGGAGATTAATTGACGATTGAGTAGTCGAAAGGAAAAACGTAGATCTGGAAGTGAACGAAAAGGAAGACGAGGAGGAAATAGAGAGCTGGCTGAATCAACTTAATTAAAAAAAAAAAAAAGGAAGACATATTCGAAATAAAAAAGAAAAAAAAAATTTATTTGAGAGGGAAGGGGGAGTAATGGACGAGGAATTGGGGAGGAAGAATATTTACCTTGAGCTGAATTAAAGTTGAGAAAAAAAAAGAAATATACAGCTGCCTCGTTTAAACTAATTGAAAGAAAGAGGAAAGAATAGAAAGAAATATCAAATAGAGAAAAAGGAAGAAGCGGTGACGAAAACAAGAATATGGCGTTAGAATAAAAGAAAGGAAAATACCAAATAAAGTCCAGCCCAATAAAATTAATTAAGAAAAAAGAAGAGGTCAATTAGTGCGAGGCTGAAAAGGGGAAAAAAGAGGCTGAAAAATAACATCACTGAATGAGGTGGAAAACGCCGCTTATGAAGAGATGAGATATGAAAGGTGGACGCTCCTAAGCCCGAAAAAAAAGAGAGAGAGAAAAGGAATGTTGGCAAATGAAAAAGGTAATTCCTATGAATAGTTAATGATGTGTTTATTGGAGGGATGAACAGATGGAGATGAACATTGCAGTAGGAGATACAATTATGTTCCTCAAGGTGGCGGAGAAAATACAAATGTTTAATTCAACGACTAGGAAGTTAAACAAAATGAAAAGAAAAAAAATTTCGACCTCTTGAAAATAAAAAAAAATAAACTTCAAAAGTAAAAACAAAAAAGTAAAAATATCTAATTATAACAAAAAATTTAAAAGGAAAATTTAGTTCAACGTCAAGGGAAAAAATTGAAAAGGTAAAACAATTTAATTAAGTTTTTAACGCTAAAAATATTGAAGACTATTAAATAATTGCAGAAATTTTAAAGGCACATTTCTGAGCGAAAAAATAAAACTAGTATTTCAAAATAACACTTTTAGAGAATAATAGATAAAATAAAACACGAGGAAAACTCCAGTGATAGTTAAAAATAAAGAGCAAACCAAAAATGTTAGGTAAAAACATAGACATTTCTAAAATAAATAGAAAAGACGAAAAAAAAATCATACAAAACCAACATTAATAAGAAATTATAAAAAAACAAACACTAATGAAAAGAAAATATATACTAAGAAAAAATATCCAAAATAAAACTAACGTACTAATGAAAATAAAGCAATAGGACGTTAGTGAATGAAATAGGAAAACAGAAAAAGATATATGGAACAGTTGATTTTCTTTGAGGGAAGCGTTCCCAGCTGGATGAGTGAGTGAGAGTAGTGAGCGAGGGTGAGTGAGCGAGGTTGGGTAAGAGCGGACGAGGGAGAGGAGTGAGAGGGACAGTGAAAGGGTGACTGGTCAGTGAGAGTCAGAGGAGAGAGAGAGAGAGAGAGAGAGAGAGAGAGAGAGAGAGAGAGAGAGAGAGAGAGAGAGAGAGAGAGAGAGAGAGAGAGTGAGCTGGAAGGCGATTCATCAGGCCCTGGTCTTTGTTTCCTTGTACTGAGAGAGAGAGAGAGAGAGAGAGAGAGAGAGAGAGAGAGAGAGAGAGAGAGAGAGAGAGAGAGAGAGAGAGAGAGAGAGAGAGAGAGAGAGAGAGAGAGAGAGAGAGAGAGAGAGAGAGAGAGAGAGAGAGGACAATGAACAGAGGAATGAAACAATCAGATGGAACACACACACACACACACACACACACACACACACACACACACACACACACACACACACACACACACACACACACAAGTCAATCTAATAATGTGTCACGGGCCATTCCTGCAAAACACAAAACATGAGAAAAACAAGGTAAAAAGATCACACTTGATGAAAACACAAAAACACGAAAAACAACAAAAGTCAAAAGAAAAAATAGAAAAAGAAAATAATCATTCCATTTACGAGAGAGAGAGAGAGAGAGAGAGAGAGAGAGAGAGAGAGAGAGAGAGAGAGAGAGAGAGAGAGACTCCACCCAAACGGCTTGTCTGTGTACCACCTCTTGTGAAACTCATAAGACCGTGGACAGCTGGTGTATATTTCTCTCACGCCACTCACCTTGCACCAGCTGTCCAGGAGGAGGAGGAGGAGGAGGAGGAGGAGGAGGAGGAGGAGGAGGAGGAGGAGGAGGAGGAGGAGGAGGAGGAGGAGGAGGAGGAGCTGTAGAAGAGTTTCAGGAACCGTAATATATGTAGTGGCATTCAGAGAGGCAATATGAGGGGGCGTGATGCTGTTAATGGGAGGAAAAGGAAGGAAGGAAGGAAAGAAGAGGGGAAACATTTGTGAGGTAGGAAGGAAGGAAGGCAAGAAGACAGAAAACTCTCGTGACGGAGGGAGGAAGGAAAATGAGGGAAGGAACGAAGAGGAAGAATGAGGAAAAGATGAAGGGAGGAAAGAAGTGAGCAGTGTGTTTAAGATGAGAAGGAAGAGGAAAAGGAAAGAAGGAAAAGCAAGAAAAAAATGTTTGAAATTTTAAGAGGAAAAGAGGAAAAGAAAGGGAGGAAAGTCAAGAGGAAGAGATGAAACAGAAATAGGGAAAAAATAAACAGTTTGTTGAAGAGGAAAGGGAGAGGAAACGTGTTAGAGGATAAATGAAAAATCGAGGGAGAAATAGGAGGAGGAAGGAAGGGAAG
>NC_059281.1:7505800-7510800 GCF_017591435.1 Portunus trituberculatus
CTTTGGTACCACATCTGTATCATATTTTTTGCACGAAGCTCATGGATAAAAAATAGTCCAGTTTATCTATTCTTAAAACGGATAACACTTGTACCACTTAACACACACACACACACACACACACACATTTCATCCCCTTTCCTCCCCATGTGTTGTTTATATCTCCAGGTGCAGACTGCGGTGGCGTCCCTTCGGCTTTCTCTCTCCCCCAGGGATTGTGTGCTGTATTGACAAACTTGCTCAAGAGAATTTGGGAATAGAGAAGGGAAAAAAAATCAACACTCTTTCCTCCATTCGAATTCCTCTTAGATTCTACGAGGCTTGTGAGGGGGAAACTTTATAGATCTGTGGGTCAGGAGGGAGCAGTGAGTGAGGGAGATTGAGGAGGAGTGACGGAGGAAATGGGAGTGGTGATGCTGGTGACAATAGGTAGAGTGTAGGATGTAACGTGCGTAGGGCAAGTACTGTGAAGGAGGGTGGAGTGTGAAGCATGAAAGGGGAGAGAAAGAGAGTGATGAGAGAAGTGTTTTTAGAAATTTGGATGGTTAGTGGAGGAAATGTGAGTGTAAGGGAGACTATAGCTTAGGGGAGGGAGAAAGGGAGAAAAATGGGGATCTGAAATAAAAAGTGATAAGGGAAGAGTTTAAGAGAGAAATGAAAAGAGTAAGGGTGTTGAGAGTAAAGAGTGGATATCAGAGAGAGAGAGAGAGAGAGAGAGAGAGAGAGAGAGAGAGAGAGAGAGAAAAGAAAACGAAAAACACACACCATACTAAGGTTCTTTTGTTGGAGAAAGAGGAGAGGTAGGAAGAAGAGTATAATATTATGAAGTGCAGGAAGAGAGAGGGATGAGGGCGTTGGTGGGAGAAGGGATATGGGGTGATGGGGAGACGGAAGGGTATGCTCCTCGTCTAGTGATGGTGGGGGGGGAGGGGAAAGGCTTATAAATTTTAAAAGATATTGCCGCAAATTTTGATAACAGGAATTTCTATAAACATTCTTGAGGCACGTAGATAAAAATATATTTATGGTCTAATTCCAACTTGCTCTCTCTCTCTCTCTCTCTCTCTCTCTCTCTCTCTCTCTCTCTCTCTCTCTCTCTCTCTCTCTCTCTCTCTCTCTCTCTCTCTCTCTCTCTCTCTCTCTCTCTCTCTCTCTCTCTCTCTCTCTCTCCCCCTCGAGGCTTTCTTCCCAAGAGAAAAACAGAACAAGAATTTCTTCCATGTTAATTATTCCCCCAGTTAGTGCAGTATCTATTTCTTCTTCTGCCTCTCTGTCCTTCTTTCATCCTTTTTCACCCTTCTTTATTTCCCGTGTTCTTACTCCTCTTTATCTTTCTTCTCGCTTCGCATTCCTCTCTCATAGTCTTCATTTTTTTTTTTTTAAGCATCTTTTAGTTTTCCTTTTTCACCATTTTTATCTTCTTTCCTGTCCTTTATTCCTCATTTCCTGCTTTTATTCAGTCTTTTTTCGGTCTTTTATCCTGTTTTGCGTCTTTCCTCTTATCCTTCCTACCTCCCCTCCTTTTATCCTTTAACTTTCCTTCCTTAATTCACTTTTTTCATTCCTTTGTTTTTCCTTTTCCTTTTCTTCCTTCCAAATTATCACGTACTTTTCACTAATTTTCACAATTTTTTGTTAACTTCTAAGTGCTTCCTGTACAATTCTTCCTTAATTTCTCAAGTATTGCTACGAATTTCCTGCATTCCTTCCTTAACTCCACTTTTCCCCTTCATTTCTTCATTTTTTCCTCATTACTTCCTTCTTCCTTTTCTCATCTTTGCCGTGTTTCCTCCGTAATTCGTGTTTTCTCCTCTTGAACTTTATATTTGAGTTTTCTTTTCCCTTCCTTTACTGTTTTTCCTCTCCTATGTTTTCCTTTGTGTTTCCCTAACTGTGCTTGTTTCCTTCCTCCTGAACATTGCCTTGCTTCTCAGTGTTTCCTTTCAAGTCTCATCGTCAAGTCTAGTAGAAAAGGAGAGAAAGAGAGAGAAAGGGAAAGAAGGAGTGAGAGGGGAGGGTAACTGAAGGAATTTGTGTTGGAAAGGATTAATGAGAGGAAGAGCGTGGGAGTTTCTCGGTAAGGGAGAGTGGTTAGTGAAAGGAGAGCCTGGGAGAGAGATAGACAGGTAGTGAGGGAGTGCAAGAATGAGTGGAGGGAGGTGAAGTAAGAACGAGTGCTATTTGGGGCAAGATACCTGCAGGAGGGAGAGGTTGTGGAGGTGGTGATGTTGCTGCTACTAAGTTTTTGAGGCGTTACGAGGAAGGCAAGAGCAGGAAAAGGTAAAAGAGAGAGAGAGAGAGAGAGAGAGAGAGAAGTCAGAAGATAAAGGGAGTAGGAGACAAGAGTAAGGAAGAATGCAGTAATAGGGTAAAGAAAAGGAAGAGGAAGTAAAGAAAATGTAGGAAAGGAGGTGGTGGTGAACGAAGAAAAACTGGAAAAAGGAAAAGTGAGAAAGAGGAGATCCCAGGTTCTAGTCACGTGGTACAATGGCGGATGGTAGTCGGGTCACACAAACTTTGAGTAACATGATCTTTAAAATGCATCGCTCGGAGTGTAAATAAACTGACAAATGCATTATGGCTCCGCGACGACCTCGGTAGAAAAATTGGCTGCCACTCAACCCATTATTTGTGACTATGGAAGTTTGTGATTTATTTCAGGATTTATTTTAGCTATGTGTGTGTGTGTGTGTGTGTGTGTGTGTGTGTGTGTGTGTGTGTGTGTGTGTGTGTGTGTGTGCGCCCTGTTACTCCTAAATAGAGGTGTTTGGATAGGCTTATTTTCAGTTTAGCCATTGTTCCCCTGGCAGCCATTAGGAACAAGTCGGGAGCAGTGAACGAGAGAGAGAGAGAGAGAGAGAGAGAGAGGATGATGGAGGGAAGCAGGCTGTGGGTTTGTGAGTTGCATCGCGCTCCTGCTGAAAGACAGATTTTGCTCCTTGGATTCTTCAGATAATGGCGGAGGATAGCAAGCAACTCTGGTGATTATTTGAGATGAACGCCGGGAGCAGACGTCCATTAGTGAGATTGTGGTATTTATCAGTGTGTGTGTGTGTGTGTGTGTGTGTGTGTGTGTGTGTGTGTGTGTGTGTGTGTCTCTCTCTCTCTCTCTCTCTCTCTCTCTCTCTCTCTCTCTCTCTCTCTCTCTCTCTCTCTCTCTCAAGGCAAGAAGCAGAAGCAGAAGGGGAACAGCAGAAGTAGGAACAGGAGGAGTCGTAGGAGGAGGAGGAAGATATGAATTACATTAAATTTTACACAAGGCAAGATCATACGAAAAGTTTTAACCAAGAGAGAGAGAGAGAGAGAGAGAGAGAGAGAGACTGGTGGTGGTTCTTCCTAAAAGCACCATGATAGAAACACTCTCCCGGTTTCATTTTTCTCTCTCTCATTTTCTCTCACCTTTTGTTACTTTAGCATATGTTTCCACGCCAGGACATTGTAACGCGAGTATTTGTTTGCTTCCCGAGGCCTTGCTGGGACTGTTTATCTCACCTGGGTAGACAAGAAAATAAGAGAAAGGCGATTTATAATAGAAAACGACTCATAACCACTCCCTCCCCCTTTCCCTCTCCCTCCAGGAAGAAAATTTAAGGGAGGACTCGTTAATTTTAAGAAGTGAGGGCAATGGCTGGGTTAAAGTCCATGTTTACTCTACCCTCTCGTTTTCTCTCTTTCTCTCTTCCTTTCGCTTTTCCCTGGTTTTCCTCTCTCCATGTTCTTTCCTTCCTTCTTGTCACTTTCATTCGTGTTTCCATTTTTTTTTTTTTTTAGTGGTATTTCTTTTCAAGTTTGTCATTTTGTCTTTTTTTTTTTGGTTATTTCTCTCTCTCTCTCTCTCTCTCTCTCTCTCTCTCTCTCTCTCTCTCTCTCTCTCTCTCTCTCTCTCTCTCTCTCTCTCTCTCTCTCTCTCTCTCTCTCTCTCTCTCTCTCTCTCTCTCTCTCTCTCTCTCTCTCTCTCTCTCTCTCTCTCTCTCTCTCTCTCGTTTCCTTTCCTCTCTTTTTCCCTTTTCCCTGTGTCTTTCTATATCTCTTGTTCCTTTCTTACCTGTTTTTATTTTCCCCTAAAACACTTCTTGTTTTTTTTTTTTTCGAGCTCTGGCTATCCATTACATTTTTTGGTTTCTTCCTTCTTTCTCATTCTTCACTTTTCCTCTATATTTTCATTTTTCTACCTCTTCCTTCTCGACTTTATCCTTCCGCTTTTCATTATCTTCCTCAGTCCTTCATACCTCGTATTTAGTTCTTTTTCTCCTTTTCTCTTTTCAGTTTTTCTATTTTTTTGTCTTTCTGTTATCCTCTTTCCTTCTCCCTTTCCTTTATATCGCTTTTTTTCTCTCCTTCTTTGTCATCTCGTCTTTCCACTGTTTCGCTTCTCTTCTCCATGTCATTCTTCTCCGTCATTCTTCTTCTTTGCCACATCTTTCTTTTCTTTTGCTCCTCTTTTCATCTTTTCTAATGCTTCACTACTCTATTTCAATCCTCTATTGCTTTTCTCTTCTTTCAAGATTACTCCTTTCTCTTATTTCTTTGATCTGTCTTATCTCTCTCTCTCTCTCTCTCTCTCTCTCTCTCTCTCTCTCTCTCTCTCTCTCTCTCTCTCTCTCTCTCTCTCTCTCTCTCTCTCTCTCTCTCTCTCTCTCTCTCTCTCTCTCTCTCTCTCTCTCTCTCTCTCTCTCTTTCGAATCCTTTACCTTTTCACTATTTCCTTTCCTCTCTTTTACTGTTTTCCTTCCTGTCACTCGTTTCCACTCTCACTTCTTGTTTCCTTCACTTCTTTCCTCGCCGTCACTCTCTCTCTCGCTTCTATCTCCGGTTTTCTCTTAATCTTGGCATACGTAAGAGGATTTTCCAGGGACATTGAGTGTTCCAGGTTCGGACAGGTGTTTCTCCTTCTCCTGGAACCTTCGCCTCACTTCCAAACAGTCACATTACACCTGTTCCTTGCAAACTCTCCTTACCAAAGTTTCCATCAGTCACTCCCTCGCCGCGTCACCATTCTG
>NC_059281.1:7515800-7545800 GCF_017591435.1 Portunus trituberculatus
CAGGTAAAACTCTTTCCTCATAAGCAGAACCATCGCACCCTCACCCCTTCTCTCTCTCCTCTTTCTCACCCTTCTCTCCGTGTCCTCTTGCTTCCTCTTTCTCTTCCTCCTCCTCAGGGAATCGTTTTGTGTTTGAAGGTCACGCTCATACTCTCGTTTTATTATTGTTTTATCACCGCGTTCCTTGATTAGGTGTTATGAGCGCCTTGCCACCCTGCCGCCCTTGTCTCTCGCGCAACAGGCTGGCTTATTTCGAGACTGGGTGGCTGGGCGGGTGAATGCGTTGGTGGGTGAATGATTGGGTGCTTAAATGGCTGTCTCTGTGTATGGTTGGGTTGATGAATACCTGTATGGGTGAATACGTGGGTGAGATGATAGGTGGTGATAGGATGAATGGGTAAGTGGATGTTTGGAAGACTGAGTGGGTGGATAGATGGATTGATAAGTAGGAGGATGAGTGGTTCGTGGGTTGGTGGGTGGATGGGTGTGTGGTTGGGATGGTAGAGTTGGATAGTTTGGGTTGGATTGTTTGCTTAAGTGGATTTTAATGAAGTATTCGTATCAAAGCTTCCGCTGCTCTTAATCCCAACGTAATTGTCACGGTAATGATTATATTGATAGGTGGAATTATTGCAGAGATGGCAATAATAATAATAATAATAATAATAATAATAATAATAACAATAATAATAATAATAACAATAACAATAATAATAATGGTAATAATACTCTCAGTGAAAAGAAGAAGAAGAAGAAGAAGAAGAAGAAGAAGAAGAGGAA
The DNA here is from genome assembly GCF_017591435.1 of Portunus trituberculatus. NCBI lineage: Eukaryota > Metazoa > Arthropoda > Malacostraca > Decapoda > Portunidae > Portunus > Portunus trituberculatus. Next base: position 7,516,581 of record NC_059281.1, read on the forward strand.
GAAGAAAAATATCACCGAGGAAAATCCCTAATAGTATATCAACTAAAAATTACTCTCTCTCTCTCTCTCTCTCTCTCTCTCTCTCTCTCTCTCTCTCTCTCTCTCTCTCTCTCTCTCTCTCTCTCTCTCTCTCTCTCTCTCTCTCTCTCTCTCTCTCTCTCAACCTCTAAACACTAAAAATATCCAAATTATTTATATTTAGAAGTCAAATTAAACATGAGGATACTGCACCAGCGTTATTAGGCAACCGAGAGTGAATGGGGCTTTCAGAAGGAGGAGGAGGAGGAGGAGGAGGAGGAGGAGGAGGAGGAGGAGGAGGAGGAGGAAGAGGAGAAGGAGGAGGAGGAGGAGGAAGAGGAGGAGGAGGAGGAGGAGAAGGAGCTGGAGGAGGAGGAGGAGGAGGAGGAGAAAAGCTACATCCTCCCTTAAACCTTTGCAACCGGCGTTCTGATTACGACTGTGTTTCCTCCCCTCGTTAGTGCATGATCTCTCTCTCTCTCTCTCTCTCTCTCTCTCTCTCTCTCTCTCTCTCTCTCTCTCTCTCTCTCTCTCTCTCTCTCTCTCTCTCTCTCTCTCTCTCTCTCTCTCTCTCTCTCTCTCTCTCTCTCTCTCTCTCTCTCTCTCTCTCTCTCTCTCTCTCTCTCTCTCTCTCTCTCTCTCTCTCTCTCTCTCTCTCTCTCTCTCTCTCTCTCTCTCTCTCTCTCTCTCTCTCTCTCTCTCTCTCATCAAGGTGTATATGTTCATGTGATAGTGGAATATATATTTTATTCCTTTGTTTGTGTTAGTGTCTGTAGCGGTGGTGGTGGTAGTGGTGGTGGTGGTGGTGGTGGTGGTAGTGGTGGTGATAATTGTGGTGATGATGGTGGTGCTAGTTGGCAGTGGCCTTTAAACCCCTATTATTCACTATTAGCGTATGTAGTAATTGCATGTTCTCTCTCTCTCTCTCTCTCTCTCTCTCTCTCTCTCTCTCTCTCTCTCTCTCTCTCTCTCTCTCTCTCTCTCTCTCTCTCTCTCTCTCTCTCTCTCTCTCTCTCTTGGGTATTTGATATTAGAAGCATATAATTGCGTATGCTCTCATGACCGTCACCGCATTTCACCCTGAACCTCCTCCTCTCTCTCTCTCTCTCTCTCTCTCTCTCTCTCTCTCTCTCTCTCTCTCTCTCTCTCTCTCTCTCTCTCTCTCTCTCTCTCTCTCTCTCTCTCTCTCTCTCTCTCTCTCTCTCTCTCTCTCTCTCTCTCTCTCTCTCGTGTCAGTCATACTCATTAGCAGTTGCATTAATCTCTCTCTCTCTCTCTCTCTCTCTCTCTCTCTCTCTCTCTCTCTCTCTCTCTCTCTCTCTCTCTCTCTCTCTCTCTCTCTCTCTCTCTCTCTCTCTCTCTCTCTCTCTCTCTCTCTCTCTATCGTTGTGTACGAATTGTGTGTGAAAACTTGGAGCGGGAGAAATAGTTTCCACGTAAAGATATATGACTATAAATCCTGCTTTTTTCAGTGTAGCGTTTAATATATTGAAAGCGATTCCACTGCAAAAGAAGAGTCAAGCCTTTCCCTTCGCCATTTTTTCTCTGTAATGTTGACGTTGTTTTGAAAAAGAATTGTTTTGGTTCATCTATCTTTATTTTTGTCTCCCCTTCCCCCTCTCTCTTTCTCTCTTTCCCTCTTTTTTCCTGCCCGTCGCTCTAAATATCACGGGGTTTTCTGTTTTCGTTTCGTATTTATTCTCGTTTTTTTCCCTTTCCTTTTCGTTTCCTCCCGTTTATTTCGTATCGCTTCTGATCTTTTGGTAATCAGTCTTTTAATCCGCCGTGCGTTGCATTCGTCACGATTCACTGTCTATCAAGTGTTCGGTGCGGCTCGGTGACTCGTTCCCAGGACAGATATTTATGAGTGCCTGTTCATCGGTTAGCTTTTATGTACATATTTTTCAAACCTAATATATCTATCTTTTGTATTTTTCCAGGTTTTCAATATTTTATCTACGTGTTATTGATGTAGGTGATTCTTATATATTATTCAGCGTTTTATTGCGCTCTATTTATTTTCGGGTCATTTGCGTTTATAGATTTCCTGTAAGTTTAGACTTTATCATGTTATTTTCCTTCGCGTTTTCCTTCGTTCATTTTACGCCATCTGACCGATACGTAGTGATGATTGATTTCCTGTTTTTAAATAGTCTAATCTATCCATGTTTTCCAGTATAATCTTGTTCGTTATTATATTCCATGCTTTCAATTTAGCATGAGAGAGAGAGAGAGAGAGAGAGAGAGAGAGAGAGAGAGAGAGAGAGAGAGAGAGAGAGAGAGAGAGAGAGAGAGAGAGAGAGAGAGAGAGAGAGAGAGAGAGAGAGAGAGAGAGTAATAACCAGTATATTGAAAAGCGTAGTGTGTCAGTGTGCCGTCTTCCAGCACCACCTTAGCGCGGGGTCACTGCCTCAAAAGTCTGCGGCCCCATTCAGCCACGTTTCACTTACTCCCGCCATCGCCGCCTCCGCTCCGAGTCTGCCTTCCTTCCCCCACGCCGCTCCCGTTCCTTCACTCCTAGATAGTTTAATGTTTTCCTTATTAACGGCGCCTTCCTTTCAGCAGCCTTTTGGGTTAGTGACAGTAACGGGTGTCATTTTTCTACGTCATCACCTCTCTTTTTTCCCTGTTATTTCTTTTTCTTTCTTTCCTTTTCCCTTCCTTTCTTTTTTCATGTGTTCCTTTGTCGCCCTGTTCCACTTTACTTTTCTGGTTTTTGGTTCTTGTCTTTCTATTTTCTTTATTTTCTACTGGTTTTGTTTTCTGTTCTTGTTGTTGTCGTTGTTTTTAATGGTGTAGTTGCTGTGTTATTATCATCATCATCGTTTTCATTGTCGTCATTATCATCATCGTCACCATTGTCATTATTGCCGCTACTGACGTCTTTGCCACTATCACCACCATCATTATCATCATCATTATCATCATTACCATCGTCACCATTATCATCGTCATCATTATCATCACCGCTACCACAACGACCATAATCACTGCCAATTCACTTACCATTTTCCTCTCTTTTTCTTTGTGGTCTGGCGTTTCTCCCGCTTTATCATCTATTCCCTGCTCTTCGTCTGTTCTCACCTTCAATTTAACGTGATTCCTCCTCCTTTCCTCGCCACACGCCATACCTACCAATCATTTTCCGTTTTCTTCTGCTCTGTTATTCGTCCTCACCTCAGTTCCTCTTTCTCCTCCCTTCCCTCGACCCTCATCCACTCATCTCCGCTCCCTCCTTCCCTCCGCTCATCCCTCTTTCCTTCATCTCCGTTCTCCTTCCTTCCCTTCTTCCTAAAGCTCCTCCATCACCCCCTTTACCTCCTCGTCCCCCTCTTCCTCCCTCCGGCTCCTCCTCCTCCTCTTCCACCCCTTCATCGCCTCAGACACCTTGATATCATGTTTTTGACTTCTGCCTTTGGGGAGAATGATTACTTCCTTTCCTTCCTACGTAGCCTGAATTTTTCCTCTCCTCCTCCCTCTCCTCCTCCTCCTTCTTCCCTCTATGTCTCCCCGTTCTCTTCCCCTCCACACCTCCTACTCATCTGCGCTTTCTCCCGCTCCCCCTTTCTCTTCCCCTCGGCTCCTCCTCCATCTCCTCCTCTTCCTCCGTATTTCATCAGAGGGACAAAGGGAGGCATCCGTATGAAGATGTGTTCGCCATGGAGGTTGTGATGGCGCTGCTATTGTAACCATGCTTGTTTTGGTGATATTTACGCACGCACACACACACACACACACACACACACACACACACACACACACACACACACACACACACACACACACACACACTCACTCACTCACTCACTCACTCACTCACTCACTCACTCACTCTCCTCTCTCTCTCTCTCTCTCTCTCTCTCTCTCTCTCTCTCTCTCTCTCTCTCTCTCTCTCTCTCTCTCTCTCTCTCTCTCTCTCTCTGCAATATAACCTGCTTCAGGTAATTTAGTTTTGGCCTGAAAAGTTGAGATTGCATTAAGCTGCGAATAATTAATTAAATACCAGTGACACTCGCTTCCCATTAGTAATAATAATAATAATAATAATAATAATAATAATAGTAATAATGATAATGATAATAATAATGATAATAATAATAACAATAACAATAATATTAATGATATAAAAAGTGTACCTATATATTATAATTTATCATTTTTTTCTCTCTTATTCCTTCCTATCCTCCTCTTCCTTTTCTTCCGCCTCCTCTTCCTCCTCCTCCTCCTCCTCCTCCTCCTCCTCCTCCTCCTCCTCCTCCTCCTCCTCCTCCTCCTCCTCCTCCTCCTCCTCCTCCTCCTCCTCCTCCTCCTCCTTCTTTCCCTCCTCCTCCTCCTTTCCCTCCACCTCCTCCTCCTCCTCCTCCTCCTGCAACACTCCATTAGCCAAGGTCATCCCCTATTAACCATTTAACACTATACTCTTCCACCGTTTTGACCTCTCGACCTTTTCTCCCCATTCTTCTCCCCCTCACCCCTTCTCTCTTTACCTTCACCACTCACCCTCCTCCTTCTCTCCCTTCCTTCATTCCTTCACTCCAGCCTGTGTTTAACAAAGCCATGAGATAGTTTTAGTATGAGTTGTAATTAAGTGGTTTCTCCTTTTTCTCCTTCCATTCCTTTTGTTTTCCTTCCCAGTCCTCCTCCTTCTCCTCCTCCTCCTCCTCCTATTTTTTCCTCGTAGTTACGTAGAATGAGTTCCCAAATAGCAGTTGTGAAGGGCTGTTGTCGTGATTTTCTTATATATGAGAATTCTTTGTATTTTTCAATTTATCATATATGCTTCTCTGGTTATAGATCACTTCCTTTTCCTCCTCCTCCACAGTCTCTTCCATTTGTTTGTTTTTTGTGACCGTTCCTCCGTCGTTCCATTATTATTGTTTCTCCACTTCCTCCTCCTCCTCCTCCTCCTCCTCCTCCTCCTCCTCCTCCTCCTCCTCCTCCTCCTTCTAACTGGTAATTCACAATGTCATTATTCGTGCAGATGTCGAGGGTTTGTATGTTAGGTAATTAGTCTTTCGTGATTCTCTCTCTCTCTCTTTCTCTCTCTCTCTCTCTCTCTCTCTCTCTCTCTCTCTCTCTCTCTCTCTCTCTCTCTCTCTCTCTCTCTCTCTCTCTCTCTCTCTCTCTCTCTCATTTATAAGTTGTCTTTTGTTCAGTTTCTCCCTTCCATTCATTTTTGTTTTGGTAATTAAAAGTGTTTATGCAGTTATCTTTTGTTTCTCTTCGTGTTATGTGTTGTTGCAATTGTGTGTGTGTGTGTGTGTGTGTGTGTGTGTGTGTGTGTGTGTGTGTGTGTGTGTGTGTGTGTTGACAGCCTTTTTCTTGGCTCTTTTAAGTTTATGCAGTAAATAAAACGTGAATCAAAGCCTGAAAATTTGTATGAAAAATATAATTGCGTCTTATTTTTCCTGTAGTAATTCGCTAATGTTTTGACTTTTTCGCCTTGCAATGTTATTATCACCATTTTTTATAGTTCCTTTTATTCTTTTTAGGCTTTATTTTTCCTTTCCTCTTTGCTTTATCTTTTCCTTTCCACTTTTCATCTCCACACTCATTATTATTCCTCCTAATTTCACTCCTCTCCTCTTTCTTTATCTTTTCTCTATTATTTTCCCCTTCTTAGTATTTCCTTGTATACTTCCTTTCTCCTTTCATCGTCATCTCTCCCCTTTACTCTCTTCCTTCCTTTTACGAGCCTTAGTCTTCCATTTAAGTTCCAGCCTTCTCTGCTCTTGCTCTCCTCCTCTTCCTATCGCCTTTTCCTTCCTCCCTTTCCGCAGTCACGTTCCTGCTTCCTTTTTTTATCACTCCAGTATTCTTTTCCTTCCTTCCATCACTCTCACCCACCTCTCCTTCCTCTCCCTCCTCTCCAATCTCTCTCTCTCTCTCTGTCTCTTTTCTGATTCTTTCATTATCCCCCTTTCCTCACTCTTTCCTTTCTTCCTCCTATGCTTTATATCCGTCTCCTCACTTTTCTCTCCCATCCTGCCCCTCTTCTCTCTCTCTCTCTCTCTCTCTCTCTCTCTCTCTCTCTCTCTCTCTCTCTCTCTCTCTCTCTCTCTCTCTCTCTCTCTCTCTCTCTCTCTCTTCTCCCTTCATTCTCTTCGTAATTAGCGCACGAGAGAGAGTTGGTAATTTGGCGGGAGTGACGCAGCGATCGGAGCCTCTGTTTGTGGAAATGAGCCAAGTGAAGATGAGTTTAGGGGAAATGACCTGGCCGGAGATGATTTGAGTGGAAATGAGCCGTGTGGAGATGAGTCAGATGGTGGTTAGTTAAGTGGAAATGGCCCATGCCGAGATGAGACAAGGTTGAGTGGAGGTGAGTTTAGTGGAGATGAGTTAAGGAAAGGATGCTCGGTGGGGATCAGACAAGAGGAGATGAGCTCAATGGAAATGTGTATAGCAAAGTTGAGTTAAAATTAGATGAGTGAAATGAGTAAAATTGAAAAGAGCTGAGTGAAAATGAGTGAAGGATGAATAGAGACTTCAGTTATCATTATCTGTTGATGAGACGAGTGGAGAGAACAACACTGGTATAAAAGTGAACCCAAATAAGCACAAAGTGAAAGTATGTCAATAAAAAACAAAAAATGGAGACAATATTGATGGATTTTACTGGACAAGATAAGGAATTGATCGAGAATACCTGAGTGAAGATAAGCGAAGCACAAATATTACGTGCCACATAATCCTAAACGAAAAAAAAAATGAAAAATCCAGCCAGAAAAAAAACAAATAGCGATGATAATGATAACTAAGATTAACGAACAATTCACTATTACCTGGCATTTCTCTCCTTTATTAAGAGCCACTGTGAGATATCTTTACTAATTATACAGTTACATCGAAAGATTTTACTGGCGAGAAACTCCAAAACTATTATTATTTAAACCACTCTTTCTTTCATATGCGAAAAACATTCCATACACTTTTTGGGCGGTGTGAAATGTTGCAAATTATGATGAAAGTGTGAAGAGACAATCAATGAACGATACCATTAAGTTCAAGAACAACACAAAACAGAGATATAATAGAATAGATTAGGCAATATCAACGAAGATTAGTGGAGACACACAGAGGTCATTACAAACAAGTGACGTGGAGATTACTCTGGAGTGGAGGAGGTTGTATGTTGCTCCTCCTTCTCCTCCTTCTCCTTCTCCTTCTCCTTCTCCTTTTCCTCCTTCTTCTTCTCCTTCTCCTCCACCAGTGTTCCCCGGCGATAGGATCAAATTAGTGTGTGGCAGAAATTAATTGATGACTTGTGGAAACTTAGGGAACTGGTTTTCTCTTGCTAATGGTGTATTCAGGTTTGCTTCCCGTCTTTAAATCTCTTCGTGTGTGTGTGTGTGTGTGTGTGTGTGTGTGTGTGTGTGTGTGTGTGTGTGTGTGTGTGTGTAACTTTGTACATCCCTCACCACTTCTCTCATTAAGGCTTCATTTGTCTCTCTGCCTATTTGTCCTCTCTCTCCTTTTTCATCTCTTTTTGTTCTCGTTCTCCATCTTCTTCTTCTTCTTCTTCTTCTTCTTCTTCTTCTTCTTCTTCTTCTTCTTCTTCTTCTTCTTCTTCTTCTTCTTCTTCTTCTTCTTCTTCTTCTTCTTCTTCTCTTCTTCCTTTATTAATCCTCTTCTTCTTCAAAGTTTCCTAAGACCTATTTATTATTTGCATCTGAGTATTTCTCCTCTTCCTCCTCTTCTTCAGTTCTCCTCTTTTTCCTTCTTTCTCTTCTTCCTTCCTCCGTATTCCTTTGTGCTTTTCTTCTTCATCTTCTTCCTCCACTTCCTTCCTTCATATTCCTTATTTCCCCTGCTCTTCCTCATCCTCCTTCCTTTGTACTCCTTTGTGTTGTTCCTCCTCCTCTTCCTTCCTTCCTTTCTGCTGCTTTGTGTTGGTTGCTTCCTCCTCCTCCTCCTCCTCCTCCTCTTCCTCTTGTTTTTCCACCTTTTCCTCTTTGTTATCACATCATCACCATTCATCCATTTACTCATTTCATCTTAAATTGTTCTTCTGTGTTTCCTTCCAATATAGTTTTTTACATTTATCCTTTGGGAGTGTGATTCCTGAAGTCTTCTAACTTTTTTACCTTCTTTATGTCACATTATTGGTAAAGGTCAGACATTCTCTACTCAAGGCAGGTACTAACGGCACGAGCTATAAACCATTGGATTTTTTTTTTAGTATATATTATTATTGTGACCTCGTAGTTTTTTTTCTTCTCTCTCTCTCTCTCTCTCTCTCTCTCTCTCTCTCTCTCTCTCTCTCTGCTCTTTATTCTCGTCCTCCTTCTCTTCCTATCTTCCATCTTTTTCTCAGTAACTCTACAGACTTAACTTTTTTTTTTCATTTCTTTCATCCTCCTGGGCCTTGTTGTTGTCCTCTTCGTCCTTTTCCTCCGCCTTCTTTGCCTCCTTGTCGTTTTTTTCTTTTCACTTCTCTTTTCACGGATTTTCGTTCTTGTCCTCGTCTTCCTCCTCTTTGTATTCGTAGTCGTTGCAGTTGTAGATGTTCTTCTCCTCTTTCACCTCCACCTCCTCACTCTCCTCCTCCTCCTCCTCCTCCTCCTCCTCCTCCTCCTCCTCCTCCTCCTCCTCCTCCTCCTCCTCCTCCTCCTACTCCTCCATCCTCGTCCTCCTTTTCCTCCTCCTCCTCCTCCTCCTCCTCCTCCTCCTCCTCCTCCTCCTCCTCCTCCTCCTCCTCCTCCTCCTCCTCTTCCTTCTGGTCCTTTCTCACTCCCCTCACGTTTCATAAGAAGGTTAGGGACCAGATCACGAACACCCATTGGTAATACGTTATCCAAAATCTCAATATCGAAACACACACACAGATACACACACACACACACACACACACACACACACACGCGCGCGCGCGCAAGGGTACACACACCTTTCCATCACTCCTGCAAAAGAGCAAATTTAACAAAATGAGTAAAACTGAGTTAGTTGTAATTACTCATCAGTATAAAACACAGTGGGTGTGCTTGTAAATGGAACCACTGACCCTATAATGGCTGTGTATGTGTGTGTGTGTGTGTGTGTGTGTGTGTGTGTGTGTGTGTGTGTGTGTGTGTGTGCGTGCGTGCGCGTTATTTCTCCTAGTCTTATAATAATTGCATGTGGGGGGCGGGTGATGTGTGTGTGTGTGTGTGTGTGTGTGTGTATGTTTGTGTGTGTGCGTGCGTTATTTTTCCTCTTCCTTTTCATATTTCACTTTTGATTTAACGTTAAAGTTACAAGTTAGTTGAGAAATGTGTGTGTGTGTGTGTGTGTGTGTGTGTGTGTGTGTGTGTGTGTGTGTGTGTGTGTGTGTGTGTGTGTGTGTGTATGTGTGTGCGTGTGTGTGTGTGTGCGTGTGTAGGTTTCCCTGACTTTGTATTCTCCTCTACACAGGAATGCAATTAGTTTAAAGAAGGAATCTGTGTGTTAACCAACCAAACAAGTGAACAAACAAGCTAATATATGCAAATTACACGCCAAGGTATACACGTGTAGTTAATCTCTTTCATTATTATTATTACTATTATTATTATTATTATTATTATTATTATTATTATTATTATTACTACTACTACTACTACTACTACTACTACTATTATTACCACATTTACCTTTCTCATCACAACCATCATCGTATTATACAAACTTAATCTCAGGTGAATAGCAGAGTAAAGAAATCCTCCTGTTTACCTTCTGTCGGCGCCAGCTTGAAGCAACGGGGAGAGAGAGAGAGAGAGAGAGAGAGAGAGAGAGAGAGAGAGAGAGAGAGAGAGAGAGAGAGAGAGAGAGAGAGAGAGAGAGAAAGAGAATACACTGTAGGATTTGACTGGAGGAGAATTGGAGAACAGACAGAAGCGAACGAGAGAGAGAGAGAGAGAGAGAGAGAGAGAGAGAGAGAGAGAGAGAGAGAGAGTGAGAGTATACATTGTGAATAGTGAGAGGAGGTAACAGAGTTTGTATATATGGTGACGAAATAGAGAGAGACCGTGAGAGAGGAAACGAATTGAAAAAGATGAAGGAAAAGCAAAGAGAAATGGAAGAAAAATAGTAGAAAATAGAGAAAAATAGAGAAAGGGAAGAAAAGAATAAATGAAAGTGAAAAGATATATGATAAAGCAGAGAAAAACCAAATCAGATTGAATAATAAATGTAAAAGAGACAATAAAAAACAAAAACAAATGCCTAAAAGAAAACAAAAGAATGAAAGAGAGTAAGAGAGAGAGAAAAAAAAAATGAAGTAAACGATATAGAAACAGGAAGGAAGGAATTTCAAAGCAAAACGATGATAGATGAACGAACATATAAATAAATACTCTTGCAGAATACTGAAAAAAAAAGAAAGTAAAGCCAAATAAATAAAGTAAAAGAGAGGAAAGAACAGAATAAATACTGAACATTCAGGAAAAAGCGGAAACAGAATGACTGAGTACCTGGGAACCTGTAAAAGAGACACAAGTGAAGGGAGAGGAAAGCAGGAAACCCGTCAGATCAACGTTTAAAAGAAGAGGAAATAAAATATGTACACCCTTCTGATAGACTGAGAGAAAAGGAGGGAAGGGGAAAAAAAGTGTAAAATCTTGTGTATCGAGTGTTGCTTTCCTGCGTTACGTCAGCCCTCGTAATAAGCTGATAGGGAAGGGAAAGACGAGTAAAAATAAAAGAGAATTAGAAGTTAGGTTGTGATTTAAAGAGGGGATTGTAAGAACAGGACATCGACAGGAACGGGGAAGTGAAAAAGGAAAATTGTAAGGAAACTTTTGACGCTCGTGTGATAAGATAATTAAATACAGGAGAGGTTAGTGAAATAGAGAAATAATAAAAGGATATATTGTGAAAAGAAATAGAGAGCAAAGACAAATGTTGAAAAGAGAGTGTGTACGCAGGTTATGAAAGGAGATTAGAACACTGTTGACTTGCATGTTAGAGAAGATTAAATACACGAGATGGCAAGAAAAGAGGAATGAAAATGAAATATACTCGCAGGAAATGGAGAAACAAGATTTGGAAAAGCGTTAAAGGACAAACGAAAAAAAAGGTTAGGTTACAAAACGAGATTCCAGAGCAGTTCACGGTTACGAGAGAAAAAAAAATAAGAAAAAAAGAGAAACAGGAAAATGGAAAAAAAAAGTGTTTAAAAGGTAAATGATAAAGAAAGATATGTTTGAAAGTGGATTAAAACAACACAGAATTGTGGCATAAAAGGAAAAATGAAGCTGAAAAGAAATAGTAAAGACAGATCAGGAAAAATACCGAGAAATGTTGTGCAGATATGCTTGAGGAAGGACAGTGAAGACACGAATGAATAAATATATATGCAAAATAAACACGAGAATAGCTAAAAAAAATTACTTGCTGACAAAGCAGATCAAGATTAAAATATTGAAGGCAAAAAGAATTCAGTGGGAGTTTTAGAAGATAACACTGGGATGATAATGAAAAGATCGTGACTATGATAAAAATGAAAAAAAAAGACAGCATTCGTAGATTTCCTTTTCGTTGTGCCACTGGAAACTACGAAAATATTAAAGCATGAATATAAACTAACACAACACCACCAGGTACATAGACTCGAAAACAATGGAAGCAGAACACGAGGAAAAAGAAAACACAAAAAAGAACACATGCAATCATCACCACTTAAAAAACAAAACGAAAAAAAGCAAGCACAAAAAATAAGAAAAGAAAAAGCAAATTAGAAAATATGGAATAGAAAAAGCATATAAAAAAACTCATGAAAGCAAAGCGGGGCGAGGAAAGAACGAATCAGGTAAAGAAAGGAAGGAAAGAAGGAATGAAAGGAGGGAGTAACGCGGGAAAATCTCAGCTTGCAAGAAGGTAAACGAAATACAACACAACACAACACCCTGAAGAGAGGAGCCTATATGCGTGTTTCAGAGCGCTGAGAAGAGAGAAGCACAGAAGAGTAGGAAAGGAATAGGCGAAGGAAGAAAGGATGGGGAGAAATGCTGATGTAAGAGAGAGAGAGAGAGAGAGAGAGAGAGAGAGAGAGAGAGAGAGAGAGAGAGAGAGAGACTAAATGGAGAAGAAATGCAAAGAAAGAAACTGGAGAAAAGAGGGAAAAAATAGGAGACGGTTTGATACTATGGGAAGAAAGGTGAGAGAGAGAGAGAGAGAGAGAGAGAGAGAGAGAGAGAGAGAGAGATGGGCTGCCGAAGGAAAAAAAATGGTAAAAAGGAGAAGCCGGTGATGGAGGAGAGACAGAGAGAGAGAGAGAGAGAGAGAGAGAGAGAGAGAGAGAGAGAGAGTGGTGGGGATGTATAAAGTGCTGATGAGTGTTAAAGAAAGTGAAGGAGAGGAGGAGAAAGTGTACTTGTATGGGGAAAGAAGCGAGGATTAAAAACAAAAGAAAATGAAGAAAAATAGAAAAGAAGAAGATCAAGAAGAAGAATAAGGAGGAGGATGAGAAGAAGGAAGAGGAGGAAAAGGAGAAGGAAGAGGAAGAGGAAAAGAAGGAGGAAATGGAGTAAAAAAAAGGAGGAAAATGAAGTCTCTCTCTCTCTCTCCAAGACACAAGAGAGAGAGAGAGAGAGAGAGAGAGAGAGAGATAGGGGGCTGGAGCAGACAGAGCGAGCACACCTTCTAGAGATAAAACCAGAAAAAAACAACGATAAAATATTAAAATTGAAGAACAGACGGAGAGAGACAGCAAGAGAGAGAGAGAGAGAGAGAGAGAGAGAGAGAGAGGTAATATCCGCGGAGATGCTTCAGATGCCTTGTGTTGTCGCTCATCTCCTCCCGGTCACTTTGATAACCTCCTGCCACTACTCTCCCTCAATTCGAGAATTTATGAAACGCGAGTGGACGTGTCGAGGGAGAATTTTGATAACCCATTTCTCACTCTCTCTCTCTCTCTCTCTCTCTCTCTCTCTCTCTCTCTCTCTCTCTCTCTCTCTCTCTCTCTCTCTCTCTCTCTCTCTCTCTCTCTCACGTATATGAAGAAGAATTTCCAGTACATATTTCACCATGGAAAACTTGAATTATCACCGACACTCCTACTCACACACACACACACACACACACACACACACACACACACACACACACACACACACACACACACACACACACACACACACACACACACACACACACACACACACACACACACGTACTCTCTTTAATACTCTCAACAAGAAAGCCATCGTCTGCACCACTCCTCTTCCTGCTCCTCCATCTCCACTTCCTCCTCCTCCTCCTCCTCCTCCCTCCTGCTCCTGCTCCTGCTCCTGCTCCTGCTCCTGCTCCTGCTCCTTCTCCTTCTCCTCCTCCTCCTCCTCCTCCTCCTCCTCCTCCTCTTCCTCCTCCCTCCTCGTGCACACATTCCCATCGTCGCCCGCTGGACCGTAAGAGCTCTGCATGAAATACGAGGTGTGGATTGTATCACGTACTTCCTCTGATGCCGCGGAGGAGGGAGCGTGATGGCCAATGCTGAGAGAGGGAGCGTTCCCCAAGGATGCCCCGCCTGTCACGCTGTCTGCGGAGGAGTGAGGGGGGAAGGTGGAAAGGAAGGAGGGTGTTTGGGGGGAAGTAGGAAGCGTTACAGAAGTCTGGGAAGGGCAACAGACGGGAGAAGTGGAGAAGTGGAGGAGGAGAGGAGGGTGGCTTCGTGTGTATGGGAAAGGTAGGAAAAGGGAACAGAGATGCGGGAAGACAGAGAGAGAACGGGACAGGAGAAAGGAAGGAAGGAGGAAGAAATTGGAGAAGAGGTATGGAAGGAAAGGAAGGAGGCTTAGACAACGGAGGAATGGAAAAACACTAAGAGAGAGTAAAAGAGACTGAGGAACAGGCTGGAAGAAGTGAGAAAGGGAAGGAAGGAGACTGACTAGTGGGTTTAGCTGAAAGTAGGATAGACTAGAGCTGAGAAAATGATGGACGGGAAATAAAGAAGGCAAGGAATTGATGTGGAAAGTTGGTGGGGATTGATGGAGGAAAACAGGAATAAATATGGATAAACAGGAAGGAGGTAGGAGAAAATTAATTAATGTGTGGAATGTGTGTGGATTCTACCTCTGAGATTCTCCTTGCTTGTCACGACTTAGAAGAGAAGGTTCGAAGGAAGGAAGGAAGGAGAGAGAGAAGGAAAAAAAGCATTAAAACGTGGACTGCATGTATACAATAAAGGAAGAAGAGAAATATTGTACTAGAGAGAATAGGAGGATAGAGGAAGAGGTGTAATAGGAATGGTAAGAGGAACGCAGGAAGTGTGAAAGGAGTGTTGGAAAATGGAAGGTAGAAATTGAGGGAAGGAGGAGAAAAGAAAGATGATTTTGAGGTTCGAGATTGTGTGGAGGGAGGGAGAGAGAGAAAGAGGGAGGAATATAACGGATGAGGAAAGTGATGGAGAGTGAGAGAAAATGCGAGTGTTGACGTGTGTGTGTTTGTGTGTGTGTGAGTTTGTGTGTGTATGTGTGTGTGTGTGTGTGTGTGTGTGTGTGTGTGTGTGTGTGTGTGTGTGTGTGTGTGTGTGTGTGTGTGTGTGTGTGTGTGTGTGCGTGTGAATGATGACTGAAATATATTGATGATGGAATTTGAAGTGATGGAGATGGACGTGATTGCAGAGAGAGAGAGAGAGAGAGAGAGAGAGAGAGAGAGAGAGAGAGAGAGATGAATTTGTAAATATTTATAAGAATCCATGGGAAGGTAATGGATTTTTGAAAAGGGTAAATACAGACGAGCAACTGGATAAAGCACACACACACACACACACACACACACACACACACACACACACACACACACACACACACACACACACACACACACACTTGAGAGAGAGAGAGAGAGAGAGAGAGAGAGAGAGAGAGAGAGAGAGAGAGAGATGAAATGAACGAATGAGAGCAAAAGAAAGAGAAGAAAGAAAGACAAAAAGGTAGAAAACAAGAGTAAAAAAATATACAGTGATCTTTATAAAATGGTGGGAAAAGAAATTGAAAGAAGAAACAAGAAATATTAACAAGTCAAATCCAGGCAAAGAAAGCCAGTGAAAAATTTAAACAATTAGAAAAATTTCAAAAGTCAAAGAAAAATAGAAAAAATAAAGTAAAGTGCCATTGATGCATCGGACAGAAACTAAACGTGAATTGAGAACGAAGATATAAAAAAAAAAAGTCATCAATTTCTGAAAGAAGAAAGATAACTGAATAAAAAAAAGGATAAAGAAAAAGAGAAAGAAAGGAAGAAGAGAGAGAAGATGAAAGAAAGAGAAAGAAAGACGAAAATCAAGGAAACATAAAGAAAGCGAGGAAGAAAACAAGGTATGAGTGTGGAAAAGTTCAATGACAAAGGTGCAGTGTTTCGCAATTTAACACGTCTTCATTAAGAACATTAACGAGAGAGAGAGAGACAGACAGACAGACAGACAGAGACAGAGAAAAAGAAACATAGAGAATCATTTTGCACAACTAAAATATAAAAATAAAAGAAAAGAAAACGAGAGAGAGAGAGAGAGAGAGAGAGAGAGAGAGAGAGAGAGAGAGAGAAACATAGAATCATTTTGCACAACTAAAGCCTATCCCCCACAAAAATAGAAAGCGAGAGAGAGAGAGAGAGAGAGAGAGAGAGAGAGAGAGAGAGACAGAGACAGAGACAGAGAAACAAAAACACAGAGAATAATTTTGCACAACTAAAATCTATCAAAAAAAAGGAAAAAAAGAAGAAAACAAGAGAGAGAGAGAAAGAGAGAGAAATCGTGTGTCAGAGATTGAGGGATTCAACTGACGGAAAGAAGGAGAGGAGAGCAAAGGGAGGGAAGGAAAGAGGAGGGATCGGGATAGATGTCTCGTGTCAGGCTGGCCCGGCCGGTGAAATATGAGTGTGGCTGTGCACGGGGATCACCAGGAGGCGTTGGAATAGCGAGGCGAGGACTCAGGGGAGGGACGCAAAGGATTCTAAGAGGGATTAGAAGAATGCTGAGGAGGAGTGGTGGTCGAGGAGGTGTGGACGCGACGCTGTTCTATAGGTGTGCTTGATGGTTGAGGGTTGTGGAGTGGTGGTGGTGGTGGTTATGTTGTTATTGCTGTTGTTTTTGTTGTTTTGAAGGGTCAGTATAATGAGTTGCTTTTACTTTCTTTCTTTATGCTACTTTCTAAGCTCTATGATAAATGAAAGTAGTAGTTGTCGTAGTAGTAGTAGTAGTAGTGATGGTGGGGATGGTAGTAGTAGTAGTAGTTGTTGTTGTTGTTGTTGTTGTTGTTGTTGATGTTGAATATGTAATACAAATAATTGTTGTAGTAGTAGTAGTAGTAGTAGTAGTAGTAGTAGTAGTACTTGTTCTTGTTGTTATTGTTGTTGTAATAATATTAGTAGTAGTAGTAACAATATTAGTAGTAGTAGTAATAGTAGGAGGAGCAGCGTTGCAGCAGCAGTAGCAGCAGCAGTAGCAGTAGCAGCAGTAGTAGCAGCAGCAGCAGCAGCAACAGTAATAAGTAGTAGTAGAAAGTAGCAGTAGTAGCAGTAGTAGTAGTAGTAGTAGTAGTAGTAGTAGTAGTAGTAGTAGTAGTAGTAGTAGTAGCAGCAGCAGCAGCAGCAGCAGCAGCAAGTGGCGGTAAGTTTTTGGATCTTTTTACCACCTTTCAGTACGATAACTGAGCTCAATTTCGTGACGAGAAACCGCATGAAGAAAAATCTCTATCTTTTCCAGTACTGTCTGTCTGTCTTCCTTACTGAAACACTTCTTTTTTATTTTCTCTTTTTTATGTGGTACTTTTTATACGCAATATAAGTTGTTGAAAGTTATTAACGAGGAAACATGGTCGGGAAAATATAAACTTAACTTCTTTCACTTATAGTCTTCATGCCTTGGAGACAGAGATGCCTTTTTTTCCTTCTTTTTTTCTTTTGTTTTTTCCGTAGTAGCCAAAGGGAATGTACTTTTGTGAGAAGAAACAAAAACTCGACATTTCGACTTCAATCTAAAGCCTAGAAAAGAAAACTACTCTCAAAATGTTTTGTAGGATTCTTACCTTTCTGTTTGATCTTTTTTTTTAGTTTATTTTTTTATTAGAAGATCATTATTTTTTTTTATTATCTAAAATTTCTGACATTGACTACGTGTTTTTTTTTTTAATATGTTATATCTAATGAGGACAAAACCCGGTTTCTCGCAATATCAATTCTTTTTAGCTTTTTTTTATTCACTCTCTTTTTGATTGCTACCTTTTTTTTACATCTTTTTTTGTTCAAATGCTGACAGGTAAAGCTTTTTATTTCTCTTCGATGTCAATACTTTTTCAATTTTATTTTTCTTAACTTTTTTCTTTATGTTATTTTATTCTGCGTCTGGTGATCTTTGCACAAATATTTTAAACTCTAAAGTTACGTAAGTTATTTTACTTCTCTTTTAACTTTTTTCTTTTCGTATTTTTTTTTTCTACAATTTCAGTATTGTCACTTTCCGCTTTTTTTTCTTTTTACTCGTCTTGCTCGTCACTTAACTTTGATTTTAATTTGACAGTTTTAAAAAGTATATATCTAATGCCACTAGTTTTGTCGCTCTGTGCGTTTCTATGATTTACATTTTCATTACTCTATCTTTTTTCTTTTATTTGCTCTTTTTTTTCCTCTTCAAAATCTTTCACCCGTCACATAATTTCCATTACTGTTTTCTCCTTTGAAGAATATAAAATCAACATTTCTTATTTTTTAACTAGATATGTATACTTTTCATTTACTTTTATGTTTTATCACTTTCTTCTTTATTTTCTCTACTTTTTTTCATCTTCTGAGACTTTTTATTCGTCACTTAACTTCCATTATTATTTTTCCCTTTCAAGAGAATGTAATTAATGTCACCTGCCTTTACCTGAAGGACTCGGCAAGAGAATGATGATGATGATGATGATGTGATTATCAGGATTTTCTCTCATGCATCTTTTATTAAAGGTAATGGCTAGTCCCTTTTTCCTTTCTTTTAACATTATCTTCTTTTTTTAAACTAATAAATGCTTAGGAAGTGACCAAGTATAATATTTAATAGAGATAAAATACAATACCCTTTCCACAGACTAGTGTTTCGTGGACCAGAGAGAGAGAGAGAGAGAGAGAGAGAGAGAGAGAGAGAGAGAGAATCAGTCCCGTTACATTTGAATAATTTTTGTGGCGTTTTTCATTTCATGGTAAGACTGTCAGCTCGAGGATATAATGTGAATCCTTCCACGGAATGTGAAAAAAAAGGGGGAATAAAAAAGTAAAGTAAAGAAACAAAAAAAAGAAAAAATGATATGATAATTTGAAATGACTGAAACATTTGATTAAGACGCTGCAAAAAATGAGGTTATATTTTCCTTTGACCATTTTAAGAAACAATTTAATAAGAGCTAAAAGACGAGTTGATGCATTAAAGATATCACGATAGTTAAAATAGATTATCCTATACTGAAAAGATCCAAAAGATCATTTGAAACGTTGCATATTACTTTTAAGAGAACCTTTGGTATACTTCAGGAAAGCGTAGGAATATTTCATGCTATTTTAAAAGGGTAGATGTTTCCTCCATGTATTTGCTGTACTGTTAAGAGACGTCAGTGTATTAAGTCAGGAAAATTGTTGCATGAGTTGCGTTGAGGAATAGAAGCGCACCGCCAGCAGACACTAATGAACCCTGCTAATGTTGTAAATATTCCGGACAAGGAGACAGTAATGAATGCTGTAAATGTTGCGAGAAGTAAGGCGAGATATTTTTAATGAGAGGGCAGACGAATATTTCATTAACTTTCCTTCTGGTACGGCACGAAGAAAAGCTTGGAAAAATTATATTAAAGATAAGACGGCTGCGTGGTGTTTCCTCATCCAAGATTCAGCAGAGAATCAAAATATTTCCTGCCACCGGCCAGAATAAGTAAACGAGCCACATCAGTGATTAAATGAATCCCTGAAATAACTAAAAGGTAAGGGTACCAGTGCCCTTCCCTTCCTTTGTGTTGACATTTCAGTGCACTCAACCTTCGGACTGTTCACCACGTTTTACTCGCTAATGTTCTAGAAAATAATACATGCTTATTTACCAAGAGCTAATGAACCACGATATTCCAATTTCACATGTGTTGTTTTAATTCTCAGTGATGCCTCTTAACTGTTTACCCTTTAATGTGTGTGCGTTTGAGTATGTGTTTGTTGCAGGGATGATGATGGTGATAGTGGTGAGGAGGAGGAGGAGGAAGAAGAAGAGGAGGAGGAGGAAAAGGAGAACTGTAAAGGATTTCATGGGTTAACCGAATAAAAACACAACTTTAGGTCCTTCCATGGCTGTTTGGGAACTAATTCTAACTAAGAAGAGGACGAAGAGGGGAGAAGAAAAAAAAAAGAGTTTAGGAGGAAGAAGATGAAGAAGCAAAGACAATAGCAAAGTAGGGAGAAAAGAAGAAAATTAAGGAAAGGAAAGGAAGGAAAAGAGAACGATGAAGACGAAGAAAGAGAAAAAGAGGAAAAGTAAGGAGAAACTTGTGGAGAAAAGTGAAAATGGAGTAAAAAAAAAAATCAAGGAAAATAAGACAAATTTCACAAACCGTACGTGACCTGAAGGAATGAAGGGAAAAAGCAAGAAAGAAAATAGAGCAAGGAAAAAAATGAAAAGTAGTGGAAACAAGAAGACAGAAAAACATCACGAACTGTCCACTAAGGTACTAAAGTATTTGTGTGTGTGTGTGTGTATTTTTTCCCCCTTCCGGGGCAGGCAGTGACGGACGGAGGGACAGCCTGGTGAACGAGGACTAGCGGGCGCGATTCGATTCCCTCGCTAACCACTCCACCATGCGAGGAGGGAAAAATAGAAAGTGTTCAGTGATGGATATACGCCCTCAATTTGCAGCGTTTGTCTGGTGTGGGATGCGGCGAACACAGGCAAAGGTACGCGAAAATATTGGTGAGGAATATAGAGCCGGTGTTTCTGCTCTTTGAGGGTTAAAAAGGTGGAGGATTCTGTAGTAGAGAGAGAGAGAGAGAGAGAGAGAGAGAGAGAGAGAGAGAGAGAGAGAGAGAGAGAGAGAGAGAGAGAGAGAGAGAGAGAGAGAGAGAGAGAAATTTCGGTCTGTTTATCTGTTTATTGATGCAAAGAGACAGATTGATAGCCAAATTGACAAGTGAGAAATGTGTTTGGTTAACAGATAGACAGGAAAGACAGATAGACACACAAACGGACAGTAAAAGATGGAAAATAGGCTCACGAAATAGACATAGATAGGCACAGACAAATACACGGACATTTAAACAACCCTCTCCCCCACCTCTCCCTCCAACACACACACACACACACACACACACACACACACGCAACACTCACAATGTCCTACAAAAACAATCCTTCTCTCTCAAAAAGGAAATAAGTGCCAGCTCAGGAGGAAGAAAAATGAGATGAGATGATATGAGTAAAAAATTTAAATAGTATTTTTTGAGAAACGGAAGGAAAAGGAAAAAAGAAGGGAAAATTTGTGCCACCCGCCATTAATTAGAGACGATTTGAGTTTCAACCGTGGTAGCTGTCATTATTAGGCGCCATCTTGTTGTTGTTGCTGTTGTTGTTGTTATTGATGTTGATGTTGTTGTTGATGTGAACGGCTGTGTTAAATGGTGCGGATATCATTGAAGTAGAAGCGGAAATTAATCAGATGTTTACTCGCGTCTCGTTGGGGAAAAAAAAATAAAAAGAAGGTGCTATTGGTTGTATTTAGCGAACCATTAGAGAGAGAGAGAGAGAGAGAGAGAGAGAGAGAGAGAGAGAGAGAGAGAGAGAGACAAAAGGATAGTTTATTGACCTCTGCAACAATAAAAGGAGAGAAATATTTTAAACTTTTTTCGATCATCACAATAAACATGCGAATGAATGAACACACAGACAGACAGACAGACAGACACCACACAAACAACATCAAAATAGTTAAAATACATAATCAATCTACCCATTACACATTCTCCAACAAATACACCACTTACACACACACACACACACACACACACACACACACACACACACACACACACACACACACACACACACACACACACACACGAAGAAACACTAGGATATGACGCATTTAAAACTGACACCAAACCAATCCTAACCCAACCCAATGCAATCTAACTTAACCTAAACATTTAAAACATTTGATCATGCCTTATATGCTAACCTAGTCTAGTGTAAGCTTACCTAACCTAACCTATCCTAACGTAAATCAAACCTAACCGCATCATCGCTTCTTCTGCATCAACGAGACGCCAAAACGAGACGAGAATGATAAGAGAATAAATAACCCACTTTTTCCTTTGATCCGCCACTCCTCTCCTTTGGGACGCTCTCAAAACATATCTTCCTCGCCATTAAGTTTGTTTTTCTTCTCCCCGTGTGTGATAGAAGTGTTGCGTGGACCATTAGTGTTGCGTTATGTGTTTCCGGGTTGTGTTGTGGCGCGCGTTCAGAATCTCTATTGTTGGAGGAGAAAAGGAGGAGGAGGTGGTGCAAAAGGAGCAGGAAATAGGGAAGGGAGGAAGGTGATAAAGGAACAGGAATGTAAGAGAAAAGGTGGAATGCATGGAAGATAAGAATAGCACATCAGAGTAAGTAAAGGAAGGATGAAGGAAACCGAAAATAATAAGAGAGAAAGAACGAGAGGGAAATAGGAAGAAGAGGGGGAAGAAGAAGAAGAAGAGCAAGAAAAACGAAGAAGAACGAGAAAAGAAAGGAAGAGTGAAAACAGAAATAACAATAAAGAATATGAAAGAAAAATCGGAGAAGCAGGAGAAAGAGAAAGAGAAGAAGAAGAGAGAAAACAAGAAACAGAATGAAGTAAGTTATAAAGAACAAATATAAAAACAACAAAGAAACGAGACAGAAGAGAAGGAAAAAGAAGAAAAAGAAGAAAGTGAAAATAAAATTAATATAAGCACAAAAATAACTATAAATAACAAAAAAATAAAGCAAAAAAGAAGAGAAGTAGAGGTGATAAAAGCAAGTACAACAAATAGGAGGAGCAAGATAAAGAGGATGAGGACGAAGCCAGAACAAAGGGAGGAAGGGAGGCAATTAAATCCTGGTTTATTTCCCTTCATATCAGTCCTGCAGCTCCTGGCTAATGCTGCTGTAATGCCGCTGCACAATGGCCGGGGAGTGCAGACTGCTGTAGTAGTAATCGTAATAATAACAATAGTAATAATGATGGTGGTAATAACTGTAATAGAGGTCATGATAAAGAAACTTTCTCTCTTTCTTTCTCTTTTTCTTTCGCTTCCTTTCTCAATAACTTTACTATCGAAAAAATTATATGCAATTATTGGAAAAGTCACAGAAAGGTAATAAAAAAAGTAAGAGTAATGATAGTAATAATTATTGTGATGATGGTGGCTATAGAGTGATTGTAAATAAAACTCTCTCTCTCTCTCTCTCTCTCTCTCTCTCTCTCTCTCTCTCTCTCTCTCTCTCTCTCTCTCTCTCTCTCTCTCTCTCTCTCTCTCTCTCTCTCTCTCTCTCTCTCTCTCTCTCTCTATCTATCTACCTATCTCTCTGAGCCTGTCTGTCTGTTTGTCTGTCTCACTCTCTCAACACCTCACAAATTATCGAAAAACATCAGAAATTATTATTGGGAAGTTGTGGAAAAAATGCTTCATCAAAACACACAAAAAATACCACAGAATTAAAAATAGCAGCCATTTTACTGTTATATAAAAAGCTTCAGCAAAATTTCAGATATTTTGTGGAAGAGTTGTGGAAGAAAAAATGAAAGCTCTATGAAAAACCTTGTTGAAAAAAATGAATGAAAAAGAATTATTCAACAATAGGAATAGCGTTGTGAAAAGAAATGTATATAAAAAAACTTTATTAAAAATTGCAATTCGTGGCATCGGAAAATTTCACAAAAATAAGAGTACAGGAAAAAGAAAGTAGCAGGAAACTATCGGACAGTGAAAAAATTGAAAAAATAGAAAATTAAACGCACAACCTGACATGCATTTTTATGAAACCATAGATTCACAAACTCTCCAAACGTACAAAAAAAAAGAAAAAAAGAAAAGAAAAAAAATAATAAATTGAAACCCTCCAAAAAAGACGACATGTAACGAAAAAAAAACAAGACGGAAATAAAAGCCTGTTGGAAAAGAACGAAATGCAATAAAAAAAAGAGAAAAGAGTGTGAGGAAAGAAAGCAACTGAAGTCTTTAAAAAAAAGACTCGAAAAGGACGAAATGCATAGAAAAAAGAAAAAGAGACACATAAAAAGAAAGAGAAAAAGAGAAACTGAATCAGAGAACCCACACAGGAGCAGCACCAGCAGTACCAGCAGCACCAATAGCAGCACCACTACTCCTAGCACCAGTAACTCCCTAACCGCGCCCCCTGCATCACCTTCCCTTTACTTCCTATTCCGCTTTGACAGGTACAGGTCGTGGAACAGCCCGAGGCAGTGGGGAAAGCAGCAGTAGTGAAAGCAGTAGTAGTAGTAGTAGTAGTAGTAGTAGTAGTAGTAATAACTGCAGTAGTGAAAGCAGTAGTAGTAGTAGTAGTAGTAGTAAGAAGTGTAGTAGTGGTAGTAGTAGTGTTAGCAGCAGTAGTAGTAGTGGTAGTAGTAGTAGTGATAGTGGTGGTGGCAGTGGCAGTGGCAGCAGCAGCAGTGGCAGTAGTAGTAGCAGTAGTAGTAGTAGTAGCAGTAGTAGTAGCCTACCAGTCGTAGGAAGAGTAGTAGTAGTAGTAGTAGTAGTACCAGTAGTAGGAAGTGTAGTAATAGTAGTTGTCGTAGTACTAATGGTAGCAGCAGTAGTAGAAAGAATAGTAGTAATAGTAGTAGTAGTAGCAATAGTAGTAGTAGTAGTAGTAGTAGTAGTAGTAGTAGTAGTAGTGAGTAATAGTAGTGAGAGCAGTAGTGGAGAGGGGAATGAGTTCAAATAAATGACATCTTTTTAGAGTTTTAAGCCACATTCTTTATTTCTCATAGATTTCAGACACTTAAAAGAAAACTACATAGAAAGACCTCCATATGGATACAATATTGTATTTCTAGATTTCTGTTTCCTATTTTCTTTAGAGATTTCACACAAGTTCACGAAAAAAAAACACTTTAAAAGATGGTCTAGATGAATACGATTTTTTAAGTCCTTCCATTTCTTGTATTTTTGGGGATTTCCAGGCACGTTCACTTATTTCCTCTATGTTCCTGGTCTGTATTCTGGGATTCCCGTGACGGTGGTGCGTTACAGGAATTTTTTCGTGGTGTTGTGGTGTAGCATTGGCTATTGATTCTGGTTATCAGGTTAGCAGAGAGAGAGAGAGTGAGTGTGTGTGTGTGTAGGCATGACAATGGCACCTGGCTAGACTTGCAGAAAAGAAGTAACAGAATAGATTTAACAACAGTGCAAGAAAGAAATCGATTAGCAAAGTGGAAAAAAAATAGAAAAAAAAGAAAAGAGTCAAACGATGCACAGGGAAAAAATATGCACTGAAAAAACGAGGCTCAATGCAATGCGACGCCCGAGAGAGAGAGAGAGAGAGAGAGAGAGAGAGAGGGGGGGGGAGGTAAAACTGCGGGATGCTAAGTTATGCGAGGGGGGACGGCGAGGAATTAGGAGGAAAGAAAGGTAATGGAGAATTGAGTAACTGAAGGCATGGAATAGGAAGAGGAGGAGGAGGAGGAAGAGGAGGAAGGAGTTATGTAAAAGGAGACAAAGTAGATGTGGGAATAAAACTACAGAAGAAGGAAAGCAAGGAGAAGGATTGTGGGAAGAGAAAGAGGAGGAGGAGGAGGAGGAGGAGAGAGATGATGTGGAGGAGGTGGAGATAATGTTCTGGGAGGGTTTGCGATAATGTGGTATTTATTACATCTATAACATTAATATTCTCTCTCTCTCTCTCTCTCTCTCTCTCTCTCTCTCTCTCTCTCTCTCTCTCTCTCTCTCTCTCTCTCTCTCTCTCTCTCTCTCAAATTCTAAATGGAAGCCAATAACATTTTTTCCTCTCTTTCTTCCCATTTTCCCTCCAATCATGTATCCTCTCTTCCACTCACCCAATTTTATCTTCCCTTCTCTCCCCTCCCTTAAACTTTCTATCCCCCTCCATTTTCTCCCCCCAAAAGTCACCCAAAGTCTATCCTTCCTCCTCTCCTAATCTCCCCAAATTTCCTCCTCATTTTCCCTCCTACCTCGTATTTTTTCCTCCCTCCCCTCACAACACTCTTCTCGTTATTCTCCCTTCTCTTTTTCCTCTCCTGTTTTCTTTCCCCATTTTCTTCCTCGTCTTCCTCGTCCTCCTCCTTCTTTCCTCCTCGAACTCGTCCTTGTCACCGTTATTTTTCCTTAATTTACTCTAACTTTCTCTCCCCCTCCTTATCTTTTTAATAGTTCCCTTTATTCCTCCCTTCATTGCTTCCCCTCATCCCTCCATCCCTCTCTCTCTCTCCTTCCCTCTTTCTATGGACAAAGACTTCTTTCGACACAAAATTCTTAAGGAGCTTTGTTCAGTACATGCAACATTACCTTCGAGTGTGTGTGTGTGTGTGTGTGTGTGTGTGTGTGTGTGTGTGTGTGTGTGGGTGGGTGTGTGGGAGTGTAGCTTGAGTGGGAACAGCTCTCTCTCTCTCTCTCTCTCTCTCTCTCTCTCTCTCTCTCTCTCTCTCTCTCTCTCTCTCTCTCTCTCTCTCTCTCTCTCTCTCTCTCTCTCTCTCTCTCTCTCTCTCTCTTTACCCTCATTTTATCTTACTTATGGTACCCTGAACAACTACCACATACAGAGAGAGAGAGAGAGAGAGAGAGAGAGAGAGAGAGAGAGAGAGAGAGAGAGAGAGAGAGAAACAAGTACAACATCCTCTAGAAGAAGCGTCATGAATAATCAATTAGCTTTTAAATGGTGGAAAATTTATGGTTGAAATATTGCGAGGGAAACAATTGCATGGAGGAGGAGGAGGAGGAGGAGGAGGAGGAGGAGAAAGTAGTGGTCGAAGTGGTGACGGTGATAGTGGTCACAGAAGATGAGAACGACTAAAACGAGGAAGTGGAAGAGAACGAAGAAGAGGAGGAGGAAGAGAAGAGAAAGACTATACAGAGGACACAGATGAGAAGGAATAAAAAGAAGAGGAAAAGAAATCAAGAAGAAAGAGGAAAAATACATGTGAATAAATAAGAAGAAGAAGAAGAGGAAGAAGAAGAAGAAGAAGAAGAAGAAGAAGAAGAAGAATGCCGCTGTTACGATGTCGAAGTAGTGGGTGGGTGCAGGAGGGGATTAGGTAGTGGAGGAAGAGTGGGGAGGAGGAGGAGGAGTGAAGAAGGATATTGGTGGGGGGTGATGGATGCTTCTTGGCTCTGGAGAGAAGGTAGGAGAGAATGAAGGAGGGAAGCAGGGAAGGAGGGTGAGGAATGAAGGGAGGGAAGTGTAGAATAAAGGGAATGCATGAAAGAAGAAGGGGGAGGAAAGAGAGAGGTCAGAGATAGAATAGATAGAAGAGAAGACAGAACGAGATTGAACAAATGAACAAAAACTGAGCGAAGAGGGACAAAAAATACGTGAAGGGGAAGAGGGAGAGAAAAATAATGGAAGGAAGAAGTGACAGTGATTGTGAGAGGAGTGAGGGAGTGTGTGTGAGAGAGAGAGGGAGAGAGAGAAAGAGAAGAAGGAAAAAAAGTGGTGGGAATAGAGGAGAATGATAATGACGCAGAGGTGCAATAATTGCAGCGCAGCGAGAGAGAGAGAGAGAGAGAGAGAGAGAGAGAGAGAGAGAGAGAGAGAGAGAAAGTGAAAGGAAAATTCAAACATTGTAACAAAGAGAAGACAATCTTTAATACCTGTCAGGAGGAGGGGGAGGAGGAGGAGGAGGAGGAGGAATAGGAAAAATAAGAAAAAGAAAATAAAAGAGAAAGAAGTAAGACTAAAAAGAGAAAAGAAAAGAAGAGAAGAAAGAGTCAAAAGCTAAGGAAGAGGAGGAGGAGTATATTTGAATAATCCTCTCTATCTATGTACAAAAACCAGAACCAATCCAACACAGTACATTGCTTTTGTAAATTCCGTGTATAAGAGAAGGACAGAAGAGAATAAGACTCGAACATTACCATCCACATCCACCTTAATCTATTCACCAAGAGAACTAACAACATAAACTTAAAAAAAGAGACCGCGAGAAGGGAAATTGTTGGAAAGAAAACGATAAGTGGTATATAAACTTGAGATCATTTCTTTTACCGTTACAGATGCGTTTTATTATTCATTGTGTTTTTTCTTGCTGCTCAACTTATTGAAAATGTTGTATATGTGATGAATATTGGAGACCTACCGTTACTTCTAGATCATGTGTTATTCACCATATTAGGACTTTCGGCTGTGAAAAAGTAACTTAGTATAACAGATATCTACTTAGAGAAAGGGAAATTTTATACAATTATAACTTCCAGAAAGGAAAATTAATGATTGATAGTTGTGTGTGTGTGTGTGTGTGTGTGTGTGTGTGTGTGTGTGTGTGTGTGTGTGTGTGTGTGTGTGTTTATATAAGTCACTATAACTAACTCTACCCTAACCTACCCTACCCTAACCTAACCTAACCTAACCTACCATTTTCTCTACTCTGAAAACCAAAACTCTAACTAACAAGAACATGTATCCACCAACTTGCGTAACCCACATTCCTTCCTTCCTTCCTTCCTTTACCTTCCTTTACCTTCCCCTCACTTTCTTACCCCCGCATCACCACGCACCCTAAAAAAGACATAAAAAAAAACTAAATCCGCTTAACTTTAATTCTAATCCATAACTTCTTGCTCACTTCAATTTCATATCATTACGTCCTGTGTGACCTTTGAGTGCTGATTAACCGCTTCACTCATCTTTCCTGGAGTGTATAATCTTGGTAGACTTTATTTAGTGTTTCCAGAATTCCGATGAGGCTCAGAAGGACTCGCCTGACGGAGGAGGAGGAAGGGAAGGGAGGAAAGGGTGGGGTGTGTGCATGTCTCTGTCCCGGCGCTTTAATCTTTCCGCCCACAATAAATTAGACGATGTCGGAACTAGTTTTGCGGCACGTCTTTGTACTGTGTCCGATAAATTTGGCTCCCTAATGTAGTCCGGCGCGGGGAGCGAGGACCAAGAGGAGGGGAAGGAGGAGGAGTATTATAGCCCAAGGAGGAGGAGTAGGAACAGTTGAAGGAGCATAATAATTCAGGATTAGAAAATGGAGAAGCTGCAAATGTCACTATCAGGTGCCTCACGATATGTTTCCTCTTGATTTCAATTTTGTATCTGTCACGCACATTCTTTGTTATTTTTGTCCCTCTGTGAGTCTCTAAAATGTTGTGCTTTTGGGGCTTACGAGAGAGAGAGAGAGAGAGAGAGAGAGAGAAGACATCAGGAACGAAAAGAAAGAAGATGAAAGAGCTCTCTAAACTAGAAGGAAAACAAGGGTAAAGAGTTAACCACAGAGAGAGAGAGAGAGAGAGAGAGAGAGAGAGAGAGAGAGAGAGACAGAGAGAAAGAAAGAAGCAAAGATGAAAGTTCAAGATGGAGGGATAAGTTTGCATTCACAATGAAATTAAGAAAAAAGAAGGAAGAAAAAAATGTTCTAGGGAGAAAAAAGACAAGTAAGTAAGGAAGGAAGGAGGAGAAAAAAGGATGCAAGAAACACAGAAATCCGCAGAAGTTAGCAAGACACTTTTCCGCAAGGAAGTGATTAGGGAACTTGATTGCTTGTGTAATTAAGTTTAGTGCACAAACTTGGGGGTTACACACACACACACACACACACACACACACACACACACACACACACACACACACACACACACACACACACACACACACACACACACACACACACACACACACACACACATTTTTTTTTATCCCTTCACCACTTTTGTCATGTTGTTTGTTAATTATTCAGCATTATCATCTCTACTGTTTTCACCATTGCTCTGCTAACATCATTATCACCATCACCATCACCATCACCATCATTTACGTGCGGCGGTGTAGTGACTGTTTGTTGGCATTGTGACATTAATGTGCTTGGTTCAAAGCCTGCGTGGATGTTGTTTTGTTGTTGTGCTTGGTGGTGTTTTTGTTATTATTATTATTATTATTATTATTATTATTATTATTATTATTATTATTATTATTATTATTGCCATCATTTTCACTCCTAATTATAACACAAAGCCTTGGACTAGGAATCTTATTAGTATGTGTGTGTGTGTGTGTGTGTGTGTGTGTGTGTGTGTGTGTGTGTGTGT